>NW_025736822.1:0-12584 GCF_021292245.1 Micropterus dolomieu
TGTAAATCATCCAAAAATGGCCATAAAATTCAAAATGTCCGACTTCCTGTTGACTTTAGGCTATGGGTTCTTGAGGCTTTTTTGTGCATCTTGATACGATACATGTCCCCAGAAAATTTCGTAGATGTAGGTTGAACGTGAACGAGGGGCTAATCATTTCCAATTTTCAAGGTGGCGCTAGCGAGTCATTTTGCCACGCCCATGTGCGAAACTTGTAGAATACGAAATTTTTCACCGGTTCTGACATGTTTGCAAATTTTGGTGAGTTTTCGAGTATGTTTAGCCCATGTCATTTGGGCCTACTTTGCAGAAAAAAAAAAAAAAAAAAAAATCCGAGCAGATTCAATAGGGACCTCGCACGGTCGTGCTCGGGCCCTAATAATCCGAGCAAATTCAATAGGGACCTCACACGGTCGTGCTCGGGCCCTAATAAGCTTCCAACCCGATTTATTACCTCAGTAAACAATTTCCTTATGAGGTGATCTCAATAGTCTGTTTCAAGGCCTTTTCAATACAGCATGATGTTCATTTAGTAATTTGTGGTCCTATTTTAGAGGAAAATAGCTGATAAAGCAGGTTATGCTTTAAGGTGGAACTACCTTATGGGTATCACTTTTTGCAGCATGTTGAAGTATGACAAAAGGCATTCTCAGGTTTGTATAAACTTATATAATAGAAATAGATTTATATCCCTTTCACGCATAGTGGTCACTGCAGTGGACAGCTATTCCAAAGCCGTTTATTTGTATGGGCAGAGGTTCTGATAGTCTAGTTGCATATCAGCTACTACAGTGGACACTAGTGTGTCATGCCATACACAGCCACCCTCTGGTAAGCCTTTGTAAGTGCAACTTAAAATTGTCAAAACCAAGATGGCCGACGGATGGTCGGAAGCGCTGAGCAGCTCAGGTAAATCTTGCCATTTCCCCAATTATAGAGACCCCTGAAGGTAAATAAAATGTGGTAACATCTAGTTACAACTAAGGAATAATACAATTATTAAACTTTCCAAGTATTGATTATATGTTGGGAGGAAATTACGATTAATTATCTGTCTACTAAATAGGACATTATGAATCACTAGCTATTTTTCAACTACAATTAACTATTACTGAGACTTTGTTTTACTTGAAAATATTTCATGTGAAATAACTTTTTTGGATGTAAATCAATGGATTTATTTTACACTTGCAGATTTTGTAACAAAAACAATGTTTTGTGCAGATTAGTTCCATTATGTGAGTAACATTTAGTGTGCTGCAGCAAGTAATAGAACCGCTTTCACGATAGTGGAGCAAATTCCATCAGAATCAAGTAAGGATAATGCTAGTGGCAGCGATGATGAATGAGGAGTATAGGAGTATCCCCAAATGCTAGCAGCAGTGATAGTGGAGCTGAGGATGCTGAGAAAGAGAAGCTGAGGAGGAAGTGAGGTTCAGTGTTTTTGCATTGCATTAAACATATGTGACCACATTAGTTTAACAGCATTAAAAATATAAGGTTCACATACTATATAATTTTATTCATTGGTTTGTTAAATACAAATTTCTTCAGTTAAAACCTTACGTGCACACTGTCCACCCAAGTAAACATGTAAAAAAGTCCTTGAAAAATGTGTGTTTTAAAAAAAAGAAATTCTAATTTTATTTTTCATGCCTAAAGACCAATAAAAACATATAGGACAAAAATCCTGTCATAATTCATGCATGATAGGGAATATACAAATGAGAGAATGCCTGTTAGGCTAACTTGTGATTGACAAGTAGATACCATGGCTAACCTGTCAATAAAGGTAGAGTGACTTCTATCAACTGCACTCTAAATTTAACCAACACCATTGGAAAAAAAGGGATTCATCTGTTAATTTTTTCCTGTTCCTGTTTTTCGCTAGCCAAAATAAGCATTCTGGTTAAAATCAGAGTACCAAGCTAGATAGCTCCATGGTAACACTTTGGCCTGAATAGGCTTCCGTTAATCCTGCCGTAAATGCCTTCTCTTCTGTTCAATGCATTTTTGAGGAAAGCTATAGCACTATTTTAAGCACTGACTGAAACATGGCTGTGTCCAAAATTAACTTAACATAAACTGTGCAACATTCACCATATCTAACAGGCATCCTATCACTTGTACATAAATCTTTTTCTTATATACGTTTATACAATCCCGAGAATGGTGACTTTTGTCATGCTTCACAATGCTGAAAACTGATGCTGTTCAGCTTGAGTACCCACAAGGTAGCCCCACCTTAAAGTATACTCTGCTTTATCAGCTAATTTCCTCTAAATGGGACCAAAACTTACAAATGAACATCATACTGATTAGAAAAGGACTTGAAACTGACAACTGAGTTCATAAACTCATTAGGAAGTATACCAAAAGTGTTTTTTAACTGATGTCAGTTAAAAAGTGCTTAACTGAGGTGAGAAGATTATTTTGCCATTATTTCTGGTGGTCTGAACTGTTGGAAAGAATGCAGGCTTGATCTGCAATCGATTGCTTCTCCAACATAAAGAGTTGAATTCTTAGTGAGGCTTAAATACATTTTCAGTTGCAACGGAATTCAGTTTCATAACATTACATTCAATTTCAAATTATTCTATTCAGATTCAGTTTTTCAACACAATTATTTAAGTTAAACAATACAAATTCAAACTATTCTATTCAAATTCAGTTTTTTAATGTTATTATTCAAGTTGAGCAATTCAAATTCAGATTTAAATCATTCAAATTCAGATTCTACTGATACAAATATCAGCCCATAGTTAAGATGTAGTGTGGGCAGGTTTTACCTGTGAATGGACTGTAGGCGTTACCAATGTTTGTTTTCACTGCTCTGTAGATTAAAGTTGTGTTTGTGTTGAACGGTCCCATGGCTCCAGTCCTCTCTACTGCAGCAGTGAATATCACCTTGGTTATTTCTGTGTCAAGCAAAACACAACATCACATCACTTGGTAAAGTATTTCCAGATTCCTCTTAACGAGAGCATCATTTGGTTCTATGCAATACTAACTAAAAACCTCTAGCAACCATGTGAATTATGATTTTCTGAAATATGCTACTTCCATGTTTTGTCATTTAGTCTGGAGGACTTTGAAGACAATTTAATTAATCAATAAATCACCCATATTACATCATAATACACTGAATTCTTCAAAAAAGTCCATAAAATTCACTTTACCTTTGTTCTTCAGTTCAAGAATCTGGTTTTCACTGTCCTTCAGCCTGTTTTCACTGTCCTTCAGCCTGATTTCACTGTCTTTCAGCCTGGTTTCACTGTCCTTCAGCTTGTTTTCCATAACTCCCAGTTTTTCTCTCATGGCACCAAACTCTTTCAGGAGATTACACATGTCAGGAAAGCATGAATGTAATTCAGTGTTTTCTTCTGTTTCTGGAGCAATGACATCATCCTGGGCAAAAATCAGGCCGCAGAGCAGTGACACAAACAATAACATGGTAAAATTCATCTTCTAAGTTGATTAAATGTTGCTCAGACACCTTAACTCGATATGATAACTTGATATAATCCCTCTGGCTGCTTTTATGTTGTTTAAAGATAACCTGTTAATTTTTAACATCCTATTTGATAAGTAACTTTATAATCTTAGTTCAAACGTGCAGTAAGGAAATAGTGTTAACTACATTTACTGGTAATCAGCTAACCTTTGCTATCCTAGATAGATGTAAATGGAAAGGTGTATTTATTTTGGACTTACTCAAAATATGCACATTTAATTTACATTAATACCTACATACTTTAATTTATCAATAATATTGCATATGATTTCCATCTGTGTGGGTACTCAATCAGGTCATCTAGTTTTCAAATGTAAGAACTATTTGTTCAGATCTCAACAAATGAAGAACTTGCTTTTCAGTCATTTCACAATAAAAAAGCAAGATTTCATAACATAAATCATTAAATGAATTCTTTAAAGTCATTCACATTTTTAAATCTCTTTTGTCGAGCTTGGTTAAAACTGTAAAAGCCATTTTCAGAATAAACCTGTCAGCCTAATGACAGGTCTAGAAACACTCTAGAAAACACAATTTCAGATGAATCATTTCTGTGAATTAAAAAAATGCTGCCGTCTTTCTAAGATGATTTCCAGTGAAGATGATTTCTAAGATGAAGTCCAATGAATAAATAATAAATAAATTAATCATATGTTTGATTTTTATATATGATATATATGTGTGTAAGTTTTGATTATTTATCGGAGCAAAGTGGTAAATTATTGTGAAGTACAGACTGACCAAAACAATGCTAAAAGTCGTATGGTAGTTGGTTGTTGGAACCCCAACCAGTCAGTTTGCGCCCATGCGCACAAATACCTCGAGGTACCTTTGGAAAGTACTACCCCCCGAGCAGGGACTTTTTGGGGGTAACATAAAGACCCTAGAACTAAATTCAGACCCTGGTCGCTTCAGTGGAAATGTTCTTCCAAAGATTCCTTCAAAACAGCAGTACAGAATCTAATGAGTGACGTCATGGCAGGGGCAGATCCAGATTATTTTTAAGTGGGGAGGCACAGGAGGAAAAAATTCATTGAAGACATCACTGAATGGCTCCAGGAATACTGTACGACAAAGCAGTAGCTACAATTCAAGTGCTGTATGGGGACCTTGCAAGTCAATGAGTATTCCCAACAAGTTCCTGCAAAAGTTTCACAATACAAGCCTTGTTAATAAATTACGGATTTCTTACATAGACTTTTCACCGAAATGCTAGAGAGGGCTTTTAATTTGAAATGATACAGGAAGTGTTGAGTCTGTGCAGCGTAATGCAGCAACTATAACATGGCAAATAGGACGAAGTATACCAAAATATGACCAATTATACTATCAAACACAGGGAATTCGAAATACACACTTATACAAGTCTGGTTTAAATAAAGTCCCATTACCTTCCCGCAGTTGAGGTCAATATGAGGAAATATGGTCAATAGCTAGCTAACGCCAGCTAGAGAGCTAACATTAACATCAGCTCTGCCACATACAACGAAAAGCAGACTACTTGTAGTTATTATTAATTTGGCGCACACAAACTAAGCCCTTAAACAAATGAACAAAGTAAAGAGCCTTCATTTGTAACAAAACAATCATTAGAAGGAGCTTCTGCCTGGCTAACTTAGCCAGTTTTTGTTAATGCATATAAAGCAGGCTAACAACAACAACACTTTACAATGCGACTGTAGCCAAATTCATTTTAACAGTGTGACGACTTCCCCAGTCTGCCTGCCTGTGTGTCTTCTCTGTTTTGCAGATGCTGGGTGTGGCTACACGCCCATCTGGGTTGCGCTTTCTAGAGGGCATGAAAGGGCTGCCTTTCTAGGAGTCTCTCTGCTAGACATTTTGAATCCTCATGAGAACCAATCGAGGATAGTGGAAGCAGTCATGGACTTTATATCTGCAACAGGATTACCCCTCTGAGAATGGTGATGCCATAAAACGATACTGAGAATGAACTGTGAGAAGCAGCAATATGCCGTAAGATATCTAGTCTGCCGGAAAGCAAGAAGAAAAAGAAGAGTCTCTCTGCTGGCCTGCTGCATCAACCCCAGCCTTTCTTCCTTTGTTTAATTTGCCACACCCACCAACATGCATTACACTCTATTGTCACTCATCCACACACTTCTGACATGACTGATGTTCCTCATATCTACCCACGTCATCAACTTAGTTGTTTGTTAGTTTGAGTTAAATAAACCATTTCTGTTTCTATTATCTGTGTGAGGCCTCCCTTTTTGTTGCCAGCCTTGAGCCAGGCGGTAACAAATGGGGGCTTGTCCGGGATCATTTGCTGGACAGGTTGGTACTGAGAAACTTGTATATTGTCACAGCTGTCTCAAAACCGCGACAAACCCCCCAGGACAATGACACAAACTGCAGAAAAGGTACCATTACTTTTATTTCAAACTAAACAGAAACAACTTAATATTCCAAAAATCATATGAAGTATGATTATCAGTAGATCAGTCATGTCAGCGGGTATGCATGCTTGAAAGAATAGTGTGTGAAGTGTTGTATGGTAAAAGAAACAAAATAACGAGGAGCGTGGAGCATAGGGAACAGGGTATTCCTCCTCTCTAGCCCCCATTGCAGAACAAAGGACGCGCTCTTATAGTGGAGACCACCGGGCCCAGGTGGTTCCGACAGCTGATGATTTTAACCACGCCTCCTGACATCTGCAATACCGGACACAAAGAGACAGACATCCCAGCAGCCGAAAGATGGGGACGTCACAATATGTAACCTTTTCTTTAAGGGAGTGTTTGCACAGATTGCATTTTCGCTCTGATATTGTTAGGGATTAACAGGCTGTTAGGTTGCTGGTTTAGTTTTATGCCAGTGAGTGGGTTGCTTCATATGACTGGGAAGGTATGTTTTCCTAAGCTGCCAGTAACGGGTAAGGACTAAGAAAACAGGTGGAGTTTTTTTGTTTTTGTGCAGCAAGTGGTAGAAGTATGGACCTCTCAGAAGCACCCCAAGAGAGGCAATACCAGCACATACCCATAGCAATTGCTACCGTAAGGATTCCTCCATGATGGCCACAGAGGGGTGCAAAAAGTGCAAGATGTTTGGGAGAAACAAACCATTCATGTGCAAGGTGCCCTTGTGTGTTACTGTTGACAGGAACTGCCATAAAAAAGTACCTCATATATATATTATATATCTGTAGCATACCTACTTTACTGTTTAATAAAAATATGAATATTAATTATTCAGAAATATTAATTCATAAATCCTCGAGGCACCACCAGAAATTCAGTTCGCCCAGAGTCTCCGGACTCCCTAGGTAACGTTATGGGTTTAATAACTACACAATTATTTCTAGTGATCAGTTTGTAGTAATTGTTTAATTATCTTAAATCAATCTAATCAATCAGTCAATCTCATATCAAAGGTGTAAATCCTCCATTACAGTGACCCGGAGTTAAATAATACACACACACAGTTCCTGTGATTACTGTGAAATTTAACTAAAGCTAAAGGTGAAATAAATGCAGTTAAATATACATCAAAGAAATAAACAATGTCTTAACAAACATGATGCAAACAATGAGAATGTAGTGGAGTTCAATGTAAATTGAGTTGTTCTATTGTGGGGAGAACTTGATTCATACGGAGTAATAAGCGCATGTTATGATAATACTAACTCGGTTAAATTTGGCTAGAAGTTTAGGCTGGAATGATTATGGATTAATGCTAATGGATGAACAGACTGTTGGACATCAACTCAACTGTGGGGCGGCTGTGGCTCAGGAGGTAGAGCTGGTTGGCCGTTAATCGGAAGGTCGGCGGTTCAATCCCCGGCTCAAAAAGCGCTTTGAGTGATCCAAAAGACTAGAAAGGCACTATATATACAAGTACGGAGCGTTTACAACCACAGAATGCTTGTTGTTTCTCCAGCCGGTTGGTGTTTGGCGGCCTCACGCTGGCTGAGTTTCGTGCGTTCTCTGTTGAGACGGCTTAACAAGCCGTCGGCCGGTCACTTTCTCTGCCAGGGAATATTGCTCTGGGAGGTCCGCCCTTTGGCTGGTGACTTAGCTGAAGATAACTTGCAGTGTTTGCTGTTAACCTTGGCTCGGTTCGTGGATTTTGATGTCCTTTGGGCTGCTGGGATAACTAACCCACGTGGCTGGGACAGAACTTCGGGGAAGCAGTAAAAGTTAACTCGACGGAATAAAGTTTAAAAGAACTTGGTTGTTCTTGAATTCAAAGTTGTGCGACTGAAACGGTCTGATAACTTTTAACAAACAAAACAAAAGAAAATATAAAGCAAGTAAGTTGCTGGAAACAAGGGAAAAGCCGAGGTCGCAGCGATTCACGTGTGTGGCTTGAAAAGAACAAAGGAATCTTCACGGCAAACCGGGCCGGACTTCTTAGGGCATTGCCAGGAGACGGAGCACGCTGCGCGTGTGTGGAGGGCAGAGACAGAAGAGTTGAGGAGAAGGCAGCGAGCGAGCGCGTGTCGCTGCTTTTGTTTGTTGGGGCATGTTTCCCGGAGGGGGAAGTCTTTGTTCCCCCTTGTTTCCTTTGAGAGGGAGGGCTTCTGGTCTTTTAACTTCAATGTCTATTTTAAAATCTATTTTTGTGTATTTTAATCAAATATCTTCCCACAATCAAACCTTAATTGTCATAACAGTTATACCGTTCTTAGCTTCAAGCATTTGATAAAAAGGAAAGGAAACAATTACTTAATCGTTGTAATGATTGGAATGGTTACCAGTTAAACACATTTTCATTGATATTATATATATTATATATATATAGTCACATAGGCTAAATTAAAGGAATATCAGTAAGTATTGAGGAAGATTAAAACACTGCAAATTAACTTTCTTTATGGATTTTTCTTTTCAACAACAACGTGGTAATATAACTACTCAAATGGAGTGGAGAGACCTGCTAAGTAACTTAACAAAGATTATTTAATTAAACAAGGTATAGGCAAGTTATAAGGAGACAGTATTCATTTGTCCACACAAAATAATTCGGGACAGTGTCCTTCTCTGGCGTCTGGAGTTCCTCACACCTAACTGTGAAAGTGAGAGGGCATGTTAAGATTCAAATGAGTGGCTCTTTGGTGGGTTAGAGTCAAGACTGAAGAGGAGATCTTTGATGTTTGGAAGTAATCTGAAAGAGGAACTTTGTTATCATGCTTACCCTGCCCTTTAGGTCTTGGGAGTGTTTAGAGGTCGTTTATGGCTGCTGAGGTCCTCACAGCCTGGTTCAGGTTGAGGTTAGTCTCTGTGTTAATATTGTGATCTTAACAGTCATGCATAGAGTCTGTTATCTCAACTTCACCAGAGGTGGTAAGTTTTATGGCTGAAACTACCCAAGCAGCACTTGGAAGTGGAGCAAACCTTTTACCCCCTCCTTTGGGGTACTTTGGCTGTCTGTTGAGGGTTGATATCTCCCCCCTTCTTTCTCTCAGGGAGAGACAAAGAGAATTTGGGATCTCCAAATTTATTTCATATAAAATGATCAAATACACACTTGTTCACTACATATCATATAATATATGATGGAAAAAACTTCCAATTTTATATTTTTGCCTGCTTCAAAGCCTCTAACATCATCCCTTTCCCCCAAAAAATAAGGATCACTGGACTAAACGACTTCAGACCCATCAACCAGACCTCTGTGGTAATCAAGTCCTTTGAGCGCCTTGTGTTGATCCACCTTAAATCCATCACAGACCCACTCCTGGACCTCCTGCAGAGCCAACAGGTATGTAGATGATGCAGTAAACATGGCCCTTCACTACATCCTCCAGCACCTGGACTCCCCAGAAACCTACGCCAGGATCTTGTTTGTGGATTTCAGCTCTGCTTTCAACATCATCATCCTGGCCCTGCTGCAGGACAAGCTCTCTCAGCTGAACGTGCCTGACCCCACCTGTAGGTGGATCATAGACTTCCTGACGGACAGGAAGCAGCAGTGAAGCGAGGAAAACATGTCTCTGTTTCCAGGACCATCAGCACTGGTTCCCCTCAAGGCCGTGTTCTTTCCCCTCTTCTCTTCTCCTTTTATACCAACAGCTGCAGCACCAGTCACCAGTCTGTCAAGCTCCTGAAGTTTGCGGATGACACCAGTCTGCCTACAGGTGGGAGATCCACCATCTGGTGACCTGGTGCAGCCACAACAGTCTGGAGCTCAATGACAGTGGAGATGGTCATGGATTTTAGGAAGAACACAGCCTGACCCTCCCTCATCATCCTGTGTGACTTCCAAATCACCACTGTGGACTCCTTCCACTTCTGGGGCATCATCATCTCCAAGGACCTCAAGTGGGAGCTGAACATCACCTCCCTCAAGACGTTCAGCCTATCAAAGACAATGATGGTGCACTTCTACACCATATGTGTATATAGTGTTAAAGCATACATAGAAAGAAGAAATACACCACATACAACCATATAGTACACTGAAGATTGTGGAGAAGAAAATGTAAAGTTTATTTGGAGAGTGAATTCAAAAGAAAGGTGATCATGTGTCATGACAATGAAGTAATTGTCCTTGTAGAGACTCACATGACTACATGGAAACACTATTCTGGGTCGGGGGGTTCGTAAAACAAATATAATTTATTGTGCTTTAACGCACCACAAATCTGCCCATATGGGAAGTTTTGACATAGTAAGATCACTGGAGGTAATCAAAGCAGCGTTTCTGTAGGTGTTTCTCTTATTTTCGGAATCGCCCCCTGCTGGCCATTAGAAAGAATGCAGGTTTTAGGCGCTTCAGCATTGGATTCACTTTTCTGACCTGGAGGTTGCTGCTTGGATACATTGTGACGGAGCGGCTCCGTCACTGAGTGCGGGACGCGCACACACACACACACACACACACACACACACACACACATACGCACACACACACACACACACACACACATACACACATACATACTCACTCCCCGCTCCCTTCCAGCCTCAATTAAGCCGGTCATAAACCTCGCTATTATGCATGTTTCTTCTACTGTTTAAGTAGCGCGATCAAGGGTGCACACTTGGTAGTTCTACTCTTCTTTAAGCATACATTTAAACAAACATCAGACACTTACTATGTGTCGAGATGCATCGCTGCTCTGTTTCACATTCAGTTTGGCAAAACGGGAGTGTAACATTTCCGTCTTTTAAATAGCATGTTCTCGCGCGCATTTCATAAAAATCACGCCACTATTTTTCGACTACGCCTGTGTTTTCTCCTATTTTGAGGAGTTTGGAAGAGAACCCCGCTACATATGGTGTCAGAAGTGGGATGGCTAGTCGGAAAAAGGTATCTCGCCCTCCAAGGCAGCGCACAGGGCTGCGTTCCCAGCGGCGGGGACAGCAGGAGGAGATAGCAACCAGTAATGCAGACCCAGCTTGGGAGACAGTACCTTCATTGTCGTCGTCATCAGAGGAAGGTGAGGAGGGGGGCAGTTCCTGGGCCCCTCCTCACGTACCACCCGTGCAACAACAAGTGGACCAGGGGATGGGTTACTTACAATGATGAGAGACTTCTTGGCAGCCCAGCAAAGAAGAGAGGAGGGGCTGTTGGCAGAGATCCGAGGACTGAGGGCCTCTCTTCCATTGACTTACCAGGTGTCTCAACCTTCCGCCCAGCCAAGTTGAACGGCTGCCCAAACACTTCCTGCTATCAACCTTCCAGTTGCTGCAGCAACCCCAAGCACAGTGACAGCAAGCAGTCCCAGGCTGGAACTTTCCACACCCGCTCCTCGGCGGGTGCATCGTGATGCATCCTTGGAGGCATCCTTTCTCCAGTTCAATGACTCAAGCGGCAGAGATGAACAGCCAAGATCAGAATGGAGGCATTATAGTGAGCCCAAAATTCCACCATTTCAGATGGGTGAGGACATTGAAAATTATTTGCTATGTTTTGAACGCATTGCCAAAACGTGGAAATGGCCAGAGAGTGAGTGGGCATGCAGACTTGTTCCCCTGCTGTCTGGAAAGGCACTGGAGGCCTACACTGCAATGGATGAGGAGCGAGCACAGTGCTATACAGACCTGAAGGCGGCGCCAAGTTCGACATCTCCCCAGAGACGTACCGGCAACAGTTCCGATCAGGGATGATACCACCTGGAGAGAACCCCACCGAGACCTACCACCGCCTTAAGGGCCTCTACCGCTGCTGGATCCGGCCAGAGCAACACATCAAGGAGGAGGTGGGTGAGGTCACCATCCTGGAGCAGTTACTTTGAATACTTCCTTTCGAGGTGAGGACATGGGTAAAGGATCATGAGCCAGTGGACGGCCTTACGGCGGCCAAGCTGGCTTTACAGTACCTCAACACCAGGAGAGGAGGACCAGCTACTCGCTCATCGACCAACATTCCAGTCACCCCAGCCTAGGTATGTAAAGACAGAGAATAGCCAGGAGCTTCTGGGTAATTCCAGCACTGCCCCAAAACAACGAGCATCTGGTAAGGAACTTGTTTGTTTTTATTGCCAGCAGCCAGGCCACAAAGCTTCTGTGTGTCCCATACGCAAAGCTAAGGTCACCGGCGCTTGCTATGCACCCTGGCTGGAAAGAGGGCCTGTCGGGGATAAGGAAGCGAGAGTTCAGCGCTATAAAACTGTGACTATCAAAGGGCAGCAGGTTACTGCACTATTGGACATTGGGAGCTTCATGTCTCTAGTTAAGTACAGTTTGGTACCAGTAGGCAGTGTGGACTACAGTAGACAAACAGACATTTTGTGTGTTCATGGGATAAGCACCTTTATCCCAAAGCGGATTTAACAGTTACCATTGATGAACAGCCTTACCTGTTGACTGTTGGGGTGGTTGAACACTTGCCTGTAGATGCCATTTTGGGTTGGGATTTACCGGTACTCATGGACTTATTACAAGAAACTGAACTGCCAGTGGAAATTGACTAAGGGGAGGAAGGGGAGGTTGATGTGAATGTGTCTTGCCCTGTGATTACTCGAGCCCTGGCAAAAGCTGGTGTCCAACCACTCCCAGACTTGGAGTGTAGTCTGTGTGAGGGAGGCACCAAGGGGCCAAGAAAATCCCGCCGACAACGCCGCTTTGAGAAGCAGCTAAGGCCACCAGAACCTGAAAAAATTGGT
>NW_025736823.1:0-1329 GCF_021292245.1 Micropterus dolomieu
TGCTGGCATGCACTGACAGGGCCTCTTTTGGGTTTCCTGCTTTAGTGTTTGCAATGGTTACTCTACTGGGACCTCTGGCATTTATAATATTCTCATATTGCTCTATAATTTTAATAGTATTTAAAATAGCAAATGTACAAGGTCGCCTAAAATCTCTGTCCACATGTAGTACTCAACTGATTATAATCTCCCTTTATTATTTACCCAGATGTTTTGTATATTTAGCCAGCAATGTTGGCATTACATTTAGTGCTGATGTGCGAATAGTAATTATCATGCTGTATAGCCTTTGCCCCCCCATGATTAATCCACTTATATACTGCTTAAGAGCTAAAGACATGAAAGAAAGCTTGTGGAAGCAATTCAACAGAAAGACCATTCCACAAAAATAACAAGTTTCGGCTATTAGTAATTGATTAGCCAAAGCATTATTGACTGTTTTTCCTGTCATCTCACTGTCTTTGTGAGGCAGAGACAGATTAGGGGCCAAGTAGGGGGCAGGACTTGACCATTTGACAACCTCTGGGGCTGAAAATGAAGACAACGAAATTAACATTTTTACAGCCTTGTACGAAAATGGTTTGTGTCTCTATAGCTGGCATCTTTTATTACTGTATTAGAACCACATTTATGTCAACAACCAGTCAAGAAGCAAAGATTTTAACAGGTAAAAAGCGAGCGAAGTTACAGTAATGTTTGCTTTTAGTTCTCCTGTTGGCTATGGCTTAAATTAGGCTATATGCAGCTGTTCATGTAAATGTGTAATAAGGTAATACCATATCTAATTCCTCCCTCTCTTAGATAAGTTGCAGGTCCAAAGAATGCTATTTAATCACGCCAATTGCTCTTACTGCACTGTACATTGATTCAGTCAGAGTGTGATTTTGCTCTGCAGTTTGGTTTTGATCTTATTTAAAGTGGCTACTGTCTGAATTTAATAACCTTATGGTGGAAGGAATTAAAGATTTGGAGTAATGATTACTATATGTATAGATGCATGTATGTATAATTACTTTTCTTTTATTATATTTTATATTTTTATTATATTTTTTTCATATCTATGGGTATATGCCAGGGCTGGATTGGTAATCTGGCATACGCATGGCCGACGCATGGCCGACGCACCTTTGGGATGGCCGACGCACCTTTGGGGCATAAATTATTTATTTATATAACGATCGGCCCATAAAGCATGGACAGCCCATCGGGTAATATTCTATACTGACATTGGGCTGGCACAATCACATCTCTTACTAGGCCCCACCCTTTCTGCTCTCTGTTTCTTGTGTTGCGGGCCCCCCAAAAAAACCCATTCTCCAGATGGATGCC
>NW_025736824.1:0-5748 GCF_021292245.1 Micropterus dolomieu
TTGACTGTTTTTCCTGTCATCTCACTGTCTTTGTGAGGCAGAGACAGATTAGGGGCCAAGTAGGGGGCAGGACTTGACCATTTGACAACCTCTGGGGCTGAAAATGAAGACAACGAAATTAACATTTTTACAGCCTTGTACGAAAATGGTTTGTGTCTCTATAGCTGGCATCTTTTATTACTGTATTAGAACCACATTTATGTCAACAACCAGTCAAGAAGCAAAGATTTTAACAGGTAAAAAGCGAGCGAAGTTACAGTAATGTTTGCTTTTAGTTCTCCTGTTGGCTATGGCTTAAATTAGGCTATATGCAGCTGTTCATGTAAATGTGTAATAAGGTAATACCATATCTAATTCCTCCCTCTCTTAGATAAGTTGCAGGTCCAAAGAATGCTATTTAATCACGCCAATTGCTCTTACTGCACTGTACATTGATTCAGTCAGAGTGTGATTTTGCTCTGCAGTTTGGTTTTGATCTTATTTAAAGTGGCTACTGTCTGAATTTAATAACCTTATGGTGGAAGGAATTAAAGATTTGGAGTAATGATTACTATATGTATAGATGCATGTATGTATAATTACTTTTCTTTTATTATATTTTATATTTTTATTATATTTTTTTCATATCTATGGGTATATGCCAGGGCTGGATTGGTAATCTGGCATACGCATGGCCGACGCATGGCCGACGCACCTTTGGGATGGCCGACGCACCTTTGGGGCATAAATTATTTATTTATATAACGATCGGCCCATAAAGCATGGACAGCCCATCGGGTAATATTCTATACTGACATTGGGCTGGCACAATCACATCTCTTACTAGGCCCCACCCTTTCTGCTCTCTGTTTCTTGTGTTGCGGGCCCCCCAAAAAAACCCATTCTCCAGATGGATGCCGCCAAATGCGCGACAACAACCGATATGTTTTCTGCCGGGCCGCAGTCGCTTCAACATCAGCTGCAGTACCCTGCTTAGAGCACGCACAGGCACTTGAAGGAGTAAATGAGCAGTGGTGGTTGCTGCCAGGCAGAGAAGGAGGCTGTGTTAGAGCAGAGTGACAGGACCGAGTGAGAGAGAGAGTAGGAGGAGAGTGAAGGTAAAGCGGTAAGCATGGAGTAGCTCAACCTGCAGGGAGGGAGCAGGGAGGGAGGGTCATTTATATTGGGGACATCTAGTCACCACTTTTTGAAACCATTTGTTAAAAATGTTATATAAAATAGCTTGCACCAAGAAATGTTGATTAACAAATAAAAATGCCATGAGAAAGGTTTATTTGCACAATAAGAAAACCTGCAATGCAATGTAAATATAGAAGAAACCTCTACATTGTCAAAAAACTAACTAACTCAAGCAAAAAATAATAATAAGCTACTGATTACTGCATAATATTTTATCATATTTTTATATTGTGAATTGTCACCTGCCACTTGAATTTTGTGCTTCCCTTTATAAAAGTAAAGACTTATACACCATAAATTGGTGCAGGAAATGTCTCCCGAATGCAGGAAATTAAGTGTTTAATGCTAAAAAACCCCTATCTAATATTTCATCAATAAATATTTTTTCCAAATAGTAGGTGTATTAAAATATATTCTTGTCTTGTAGTCATGGACACCAATCTTGTGCAAATGTTACGTCTCAGTGTTTCATCACACCCCTAATCTGACCCCCTAAATGGATCGATGGTGTATTGGTGAGGGGTGTCCGACCGATTTCGGTGGGCCGCCAAAAATACCAGGGCCGATTTTTTGTCCCAGTCCAGCCCTGGTATATGCTCATGTAGATCCTAGTCATTTAGGCAACATTTGAATTATGAAGCAGAGGAAACTTTTAAGCCAAGAATTACAAATTATGTTTGTATTATTCTATAGTATTTATCAACATTCTTGCTTCTCTTTGTTGAGTATACGTCTGCACTGTAAAAAAAAATCTAATTATAATAATTATTTTTCTTATTAGTATTTGAGGGGGCTTAGGACCATGTTAGGATAGCTTCAGCCCCTCTAAAATAGGCCTAACAACGTCCATGGGTACCTCACAGGTGGCTTGCTGCTAGGGGGTTCAGCAACCAGGCTTCATTTGGCTCACCTCAACTCCACCCCCTTGCCCATTTTTCGATTAGCCAGAGTCAAACATTGCAAATATGGTGACTGCCGTAGCCATCAGGAGCCACCTGAGTGATTTCACAAACACTACGTCCATGTTTTATATAGTCGATGGACTTGATGCAAAGCTGGTGAGAGTAAGTGGAAAGCTGGTGGGGGAAAAAAATCACATCAAACACAGGACATTCCCCGTCTCCTGGGTGAATGTCCAATCCAAAGTCTAAAACTAAAAGTCAATGTTATTCTAAGTTACCTTCATAAGTTAAGTTACGGAACTTGCTGTGACTTTCTAAGGTAACTTATTTATTTTAAACCAAATCACAACATTTTCCAAAACCTAACCAAGTAGTTTTGGTGCCTAAAACTAACCAAACTGTGACTGTTTAACAATGTTAAACGTGTTTATTTTTACCATGACAATAAATGTCTGGCACACTGTGGCTGGTACTTACCAATGGTCAAATATGTAATTTTGGGAGTCACTGACAAATTACCTATTCTGTATTTAGGTATGAGGGTTAGGTTTATCACTCTTATTGACCCCAACAATTAGTATAGACCTGTCAATTTGTCTTGTGAAATGGAGTGTGTCAAGTATTTTATTGTCAGAGTACAAAAGGAGCTCAAAATTTCATCCATCCATCCATCCATCCATCGTCAACCGCTTATCCTGCGTACAGGGTCGCGGGGTGGGGGGTGGGGGGGGGGCTGGAGCCAATCCCAGCTGACATCAGGCGCAAGGCAGGGTACACCCTGGACAGGTCGCCAGTACATCGCAGGGCGGAGCTCAAAATTTATTATAAAGAATAAAGGTATATTTCAAACCCATCTGTTTTATATTTATTAAAAAATATACATCAATTATTAATAAAATGTATCAGTCTTTTAATGTTGTTTGCCTGCTTATCAAGTATCCTGTTACGTTCAGCTAGTAAGCTGAATGCAGGTAGCAGGGGCAGTTTTGGGCCCAAAGGCAGACACAGACACGGAACAGATATGGTAAGTGAGGTTTATTTAACATAATGTGTGAAAACTTCAGCTGATGTGAGTCAGGCAGTCCAGTGAGACCATAAGTCTAAAAGAAAGGTAAGTCCAAACAACAAGGTGATTCAAGGGAGGAAATCTTGGGACTTGAAACACAAGTCTCCAACAATGGGGACACACTGGAGATAAACAGTCTTGACAAATGCTGAACAATGAACCAGCAACTACCACCAGGAAGAGAACCACTATTGACACACACACACACACACACACACACTAATTTGAATGTCTTCAGCCTATTGAAGAAATCCAGAGCTCTTTGAATAAGCCCATGCAGAAACGGGCAGGAAGTGCGAACCAGAGATGAGACAGCACAGAAGCAAGGAAAGAGCACAAGAGGAAAACTACTAACACAACCACAAGACAAAAACAAAAGCCAAAAACCTCAAAACCATGACACATCCTGTGAGAAGGTAAATTCTGACTTTCACTTTATTAGGTCTAGCAATGTCTCTCACAGGTTTCCAGTTTATGCAGTAGCCTGGAAGTTGGAATAAGGATACAGTGCCAAATCCAAAATGATTCTTGCCTGCTCCTTCTTAACATAATTATTTACATTACCTTTTGACCTCAAGCACAGACATTTAGGTTTTTGTGAGATGTTCACATCAACTCTGTACTCAGATGATTTACTTTAGTAAAAGTATAAATGCCGCTGTAGAAATAGCCTGTTACAAGTAAAAGTTCTACTAGACAGCGCAGTATATACTGTAAGTGCAGTCTCACCAAGCAGCTAGGCTGTAAACTCTTGGTTTTGTTTTCCTCTATGAGAAAAGCTTGTGCTTACTGGATATTTCATCAGCAAACTCGTCTTTATCTAACTTTGAAACATTTCTAATCTTAAACCAATCTCATCCTATTTAGAGCCTCTCCCGGCATGCTTTGAGCAAGGGGTGGGATACATTGTGGATCAGTGTTGTGCAGTTACTGTAATAATATTACTTTTCCCAGTAACTAAGTAGTGTAACTAATTACTTTTCTAAAACAGTAATATTATTACTAGTTACTAAAGCAAGTAACGCTGCGTTACTCGTTACAGCGGCACTGGACCTTCTGTTGTTCATGTCCGCTGACAGCCAAACACTAAAGGGAGATGATTATCTCATTTGAGTCCAGTCGGGGGAATAAAAACCCATAACATTTATTGTGTAATTCCTGGCCTGGCCACATATATCTCCACAAGTCTTTCTACAAATACTACCAAAATCAACACAAACATTCTCGAGATTGCCGATATTAAGAGTTGCAAAGGATTTTTAGATTGGTCAAACGGTGAGTCTGCAGTGATCTTAAGTATCTTGCCATAACTTGTACAGTATGTACAGCATTTTCTTTTTTGCTCAGTTTTGGTTTAAATGCCACATAATTGACAACACACCCAAAACCAACAGAATGATGTGTAATTTCTTTCAGAATTTTCTCACCAACATCTTGACTGTTGTAAGCGTTAAATTAAGGATTAAATTTAAACTGGCAAAACTATCCGGGTCTGGCACATGTGACGTCACGTTGGGTTGTTCCAATCATAGTGAGTTTAAGGTCTCTATTTTATTTGGATCCCTGGCACTTTCTTCTTATTTTTCTTTGCTAAAAAGAGTTTATGCAGCTTAAACTTTAAATCTTGGAAACACAAAATGTCGCAGGTGGGTTGAACATTTTACCCAGTCGTCAGGTACATATAATGACACTCTCTGATCTCAAGGTGTAAAAATCAAGTTTGCGTTTCCCACTATTATCTCAAGGTCCAAATTCTTTCATCACTTTAATCTCTTAAGTCGTCTGCGTCTGATCTTCTTCTCTGAAAATATCAAATGTTGCGTTTTTCGCTACTCGCTTGGATCCCGATCATTGCCGCTTGTGGCTATATTTTTACTTTATTATTTAATTTGTTGTGTGTGTGGCTTAGATTGAATAAAATTGACTGATTGTTTGTGATCTACAGAGAATAGAAAAGGGTGGACACTATACCTGCATCACAAGGCAACCTGTAAGAAGTCTTTTTAAGAGGTGAATCAGCAGGTAAATCTGCAGTGAATGCTGCCATTCTGTTTGAGAAAGGTAAGTGTAAAAGATGGTGTAGCCACCTCATAATAAGAGTTTTTCACACATTTATTTGAAAACAACAGTAATTACTATAAAATGGTTTACAGTACAAAGGCAATTAATTGTACATCAGATAAATAATACTATATATGTATATTGTTTAAATGTTTGGATGATGTTAAAGTGTTTATCTAATGTGTTGTATCACTGCCACCATATTGTCTTTTCAAAGGTGTTGTAAGACATTTCTACTACATCATGCCACAGGGAAATCACAGCACTGTGACAGAATTTATCCTCACTGGATTCCCTGGACTTCATCCGGAGTACCAAGGCTTTGCCTCAGTTGTATTGTTCTTAGTTTATTTCTTAACTTTGACAGGCAATGCTACAGTTCTTTTTTTATTTGCAACCGACCGCAGCCTTCATAAACCAATGTATTATATAATTTTAAATCTGAGTGCATGCGATATTCTCTTTAGCACAACCACCTTACCTAAGATCATCAGTAAGTATTGGTTTCAGTCAGGCACCATTTCATTCACAGCTTGCTTT
>NW_025736825.1:0-449 GCF_021292245.1 Micropterus dolomieu
CTAGAATCTCGCCACCCTATTAGGGATGTAACAGTATTCGTCCCAAACTGTTTGGTACAGTAACTTTTGTATGCAGCTTCCTCAGTTCGCCCTCTGACCCAAAGAATAACTGTCATAATAGTTTTTTCATGACAAATAGTCTCACGGATGAAACAGAAATGATAGAGCACAGAATGTTTTGGCAGCGTGTAAGTTTCTGTCTATTAATCGGCTGTTTATCTACATCAGGGATGTAGTGCTGCTGCCTCTGAATGGCACAGTGGAGAGACAATAGCTGAAGGAAACTCCCATGACATTCAGATCCATTGCAAGAGAGTATTACGTTTTCGTTTTATTACGTTAGTTACAGCTAAAATGGAGCAACAATTAGTCAAGATGTATTTCTACAATGTTCAGCTTAAATCGGATATGCCTGTGGAAACAAAAATCAAATGTCAAAAATCCATTTT
>NW_025736826.1:0-1877 GCF_021292245.1 Micropterus dolomieu
TGTGCGGTGTCTTCGGGACAAACCATATTTGGAAGTTCACCTTCTGTCAACTTCCATCAGGTCTGCGGGCTGCAGCTGATGTAACGTTACTTGCTGTGTGAGTCGCAGACAGTTTGTGCCAAAGCGGACATATAGACCACAGTAGTTTCAGTAGGCTATAAAACTGAAACGTTAAAAAATGAAGCCCTGACTTGCTCTTCGGGACTGCAAGCGGCACTTTATTAGAGGTGCTGAAGTTAACAGGTTAGATTTCTGCTTGATTAGTTTAATTTTCCCCCGGCATGAGCACCTCCTCGTCTCATCCAGTTCTGTGTCTGTCAGACGGTCGAGGGGATACTTCCAGCAAATCAGTAACAATGCAGTACAGGGCATGTAGTAAAATACTATGAATTCTCTTTAAATAGGCTAATGACGTTAGTCTCCTAATATTACTACTTTTTTCTTTACATGTCAGAGAACACAGATAGGGCCTATGTGTGAGAGATTCTGAATGTGCAGAAAGTTTTGAACATAAGCAGATAAGTTACAGTGTTACCCATATGTTCAACAACACTGACTGCCACATATCGATTTTCGATTTTTTTTACTAGGCCTATTTAAAATCATAGTTGATTGCAGAGCTGCAGGCAGCGCGTATTCACTCGTCCCTCTCTCTCCCTCTCATGAACACAGCTGCACAAATCAGTCCAACACAATGCTGTCAATGTCGGAGACCCAGCTTAAAAAAAGTTATTAGCAAGCATGTAGGGAGCCTAGCTAATAAGGAGAGCTAAGTTAACGTTAGAATACAGGTGGGTTTTCGAGGATAGCATGCTGTATAGGCCTATAGCTGTGCCACAGTTACACTGTCATTCTGTGGGAAACACTGAGTTATGATATAAGTTATTAACAGATGAGCTAATAAAGTCCAGTCAATAACTGAATTAAAAGGGATTAATTTATCACTGAGATGAAAAGGGGCCACAAACACATTTAAATAGGTTACTAGAGCCAAAAGAGGTGGTAAGACTTGTGCCGCATTCAGACCAACCGATCTTAAATAGCAATAAACAGATTAAACTGATTCCAAAATAACTACAATATGATGCAGATTTGTTAAACATGTTAAACAAATTCATGCTTTGTCAGGTCTGCCAGCAAGACAGCAGGACAACAAATTCTAAAAGTTTGTTTTCTGAATGGAGTTTGGATCGATCAGGGCTATGCTATGCTAACTTGCTCACAGTAAAGTACAATGATAGCTGGAATAAAGTTACAGACACATGTTTTCTGAAATCACCAGGTAATTCAACCTCCTCGCTTTCTTTTCTCCCAGCAATGTCCAGTTTTGTCCGTTTTTATAAATATATATAAATATGAAGTCGTACAACGCTAACAACAACACTGGAACCGGATGTGCATGGAAGCTAGCTGCTGAGAAGCTCCAGTGAAGATAAATCAACGTAGAAAGTAAAAAGCTAATTTAATAAAAGCAGTTAACTCTGAGCTCCTCCCGATGTCATTTTCAAAGAGAGCTGATTGGTCAGGTAGGCTTGCACAGAGTTGATCTCTTATCTGGAATATAACCTGCTCTGGAGCAGGTTAGCCGTTCAGCATAAGTTACCATGGCGATCTAACCCTGTAAGAAGTGAACCACCGCTGTGAACCCAGGGTAAATCCTGAAGTTATCTGGATAAGCTCAAATCCTGCTTTGTGGTACAGGCCCCAGCTGCTCCTCTCCACCATGTCTGAGTTCTTCTTTCTTTCTAAACGTAACTAAGTATTGTGATGTCAGATATGGAGTTACAGTGACTTTAATTTAAGTTTAATGTTGCTGCTCTAGAAAAAAAAACATTTAGTTGTATTTAAAATATTAAATTCTAATTTTATAATTTATT
>NW_025736826.1:1897-6105 GCF_021292245.1 Micropterus dolomieu
GATCAGGGCTATGCTATGCTAACTTGCTCACAGTAAAGTACAATGATAGCTGGAATAAAGTTACAGACACATGTTTTCTGAAATCACCAGGTAATTCAACCTCCTCGCTTTCTTTTCTCCCAGCAATGTCCAGTTTTGTCCGTTTTTATAAATATATATAAATATGAAGTCGTACAACGCTAACAACAACACTGGAACCGGATGTGCATGGAAGCTAGCTGCTGAGAAGCTCCAGTGAAGATAAATCAACGTAGAAAGTGTAGCAAACCTAGATCTAGTTATGCATTTTAATAAATTTATGAGAATTAATACCCAATTATGAATTTTAATATTCATAAAATCAACAATATTCCTCGTTTAAGGGCACCACCGGAGTTGTTATAATCCTAGAGTCTCCGGACCTCTAGGTAGTTTTTAATAATTATACAATTATTACTAGTGATCAGTTAATAATCGGTCAATTATCTTAAATCAATCAGTCAGTCTCATATCTAAAGGGTCAATTTTCTTGGCAGGGACGTAGAAATAGGCAACACACACAGTTCTTGATTATATTACAGTGAATTTATTCTCTAATGTGATAAAAAGGATGGTTGAATACCGGGAAAATAAACAATTGCTGAACAATGAGCCTGGAGGCTCATACGGCATAGGAGAACTAATTAAAGTAAGCTAACGTTATGAGTTTAGGAGTTAAAAGGAAATCTCTGACCACAGAATGTTGGTTAGGTCTTACGGCTTGTCGATGGCCTGCTTTGGCCTGTTGCACGGGTCCCACGCTACCTGGCTTTTTGCTAGGGATTCTCCGGGGTTCTCTGTGTCTGATTGAAGAAAACGCCGTCCTCCGTCTGGCAATTCGTCTGTTTTCAGGTTTCCTTCGTTGCCCACGTGGCTTGGTCTGACCTCGGTGAAGTTGGCTCGACGGAAAAAGCTTAAAAATGGAACTTGGTCCTGAATGGAACCTGAATTAGTCCAGTGTAACTTAACGGACTGATAACTTTAACAAAACAAAAGAAAGAAAGAAAATAAAGCAAACTGAGGGACAGATCGATGTCGCGGCACTTCACGTGTGTAGCTTCAAGCGAACAAAAGGCCTGTTTCGCTGGCCGACTCTGAGGGCGTTGCCTGGCGAGGCATGCTGGACGCGTGACGAAGCGTCCAGAGAGCTGAGAGAGAGCCAAGGGGGCAAAGAGAAGAGAGCGAACAACGTCGTATGTCGCTCTTTTGTTGCCTGGGGTGTGGTTCCCCAGAGGGCATTTCAGGTTTCCCGAGGGACTGCCTTTCTAAACTTAAGGTCTAAAGGAAAATAAATCTATTTGCGCATATTATAATCAAATATTTTCCACAATCGAACCTCAATGGTCAAACAGTTGTACTGTTCTAAGTTAAGCATTTGGTAACAGGAAACAATTGTCACATTATTGGTCAGGATATTTATACTTTTAACGGCATTTCAAACGAGGGTATGTAATACTTATTTCGTCCACTTGGGGGATCTCAGGTTACATGAGGAAAGCTTAGATTAATCCAAGATCATCTCTCCTTAGGAACCGGGAAATTATTGTTGATTCATCCTTAAATTCAAGCTGGCGATTAAGAGTATAGTAAAACATTCCTTTATCATCATTTCTAAAGGAATTTTGTAAGAAAGTATTATAAACAAGCATTGATTACATTAGATGAGGAAGTGTCTTCATGAAGATAAAAACACTGCAAAAGTAACTTATTTAGATTCTTTTCAGCACTAATATCAACAACAGATAGCAACAACATGTTAACATAACTACTCAAATAGAGGCAAACGTAATCAAGTAACTAAAGATTTAATTAAACTTAATTAAATGCTTTGAGTCTTTGGAGACTCCAGTCTTTGGTTATTTAAAGTTCGGCTTTCTGGGTTATGTCACAACATGGGTGAGACAGGGGTGTCCCTTTGATGGGGTAATAAAACACAGAGAAAGGTCAGTTGCCACTGTTACATGTGTGGGGGGGCCAGTTTTGATAGGCTGTTCAGGGAAATGCTAAAAAGGTAGATCAAAAAGGTGCCAGTTTTACGATCAACTGCCCAGGCATAGCACTTAAAGAAAGCAACTTTGACCCCCCCTTCTTCTCTGGGGGTGGAGAGAGTAGCTCCGAATTAACCTCCAGTAGTTCAGCTTCCTCGCTTTCTTATCTCCAAATAATGTTCTGCTTTGTCCGGTTTTTATATAAATATGAAGTAGTAGACCAGCAGAACTCTGGTGCTATCCGATGCTAACAACAACAGTGGAACCGGATGTGCACGGAAGCTAGCTGCCGAGAAGCGTGAGTGAAGATAAATCAAGTTGTAATCCCAAAAACTAAAGTAAAAAGCTAATTTAATAAAAGCAGTTAACTCTGAGCTCCTCCTGCGGGTAAACAGCGTAGTTGTCAGAGCATAATCCAGACCGACTACGGGTGTTTATTTGTCCTAAAGGTGCAGCGCTGCTCCCCGTACACTTCCCCGTTCTTTAGCAGCTCCCCGTCGGAGAAAGAGACGAACAGCAGAACGGCTTTGTGTTTTTACAAGTTTTGTATGCTATTTAATCACTAAATACACTTTTGAGGCGAGAAATCAACTGTGTAGAACTTGAATATTGGCAGTTTTACAAAAGTTAATGGCGAATCAAAAATGTGCTCAAATGTTTTTGGGGTTGAGAAGCTCCACGAGTGCCCGCGAGGTTAGCGGTGCCAGCTGGCCGGTGCCACTCACGCCCACAGAGCCTGGTCCCAGTTACTCAGACCACTGCAGCAGCAACAACAGAGCTGCAGAGACAGAGGAAAGGCAGTGTTTTCTATACGTTCACTTATTTGTGGCGGCATGCCACATACTGACCTTCATTTTATTTTATTTTTTTACTTATTTAAAATTGTATTTGATTGCAGATCAGCACCGTAGCGCATTCGCGCAGCACATCCACTCACTCGTCTCTCTCTCTCTCTCAAACACCGCAGCACAAGTCTGTCCAACACAACGCTGGCAATGGCGGAGACCCAGCTTTAAAAAAGTTATTAGTAATGAGTAATGGTTTAAAGTACATCAAGGACCATCTGGCTCATGATGTAGCCTACAGAACATTCTCAATTGAGTTATTGCCTTAAACGTATAAGCACTTGTGAAAAATAAACTACAGAAGTATTATGAAAGGGGCCTGTTGCTTTATTGTTCTAATAGAGAATTACATTGTTAGTGTACTGTTGTAGTTACAGTACTTGCTTTTAATTTGCTTTTATTTTACATAGTTCCAAAGCAAATATCTTTGTTAAACAGTTTAAAAGTTTGTATAAATCTGTGAATTATAGGAGTAGCCTACATTGTCTTGTCTTCTCCCCTTGTTTCCGCCTGACGTTGATGCTGGTATTCATTCTGAATAGTAAACCTCGTTCACTTAATGGTAACATTAGCTAGTTAGGCTAATTATATATTTAATTAGTTAAATGGTTTAATTAGGGTTAGTAGCTGACAAAAACAATCGTGACTAGTCGACTAATCGAATAAATAATTAACAGATTAGTCGACCACGAAAATAGTCACTAGTTGCAGCCCTATTCTACAGTAGCTGACAAACAGCGCTATAGAGCACGTTTCGTCACTAAGTTCTTGTTCTACTTCTGAAGAACAATATAGTAATAATATACTGCAGGGGTCTGCAAATAAGGTTTGCGTCTGAGCAGTATTTGTAACCATTAGATGGTGGATCGGAATATAATCCATAATATTAACTTCTGTCTACATGTTGATTGGTTAGCTCAGTTGGTAAGGTGCAGGACCTGCAAACCAAGCTTTTAGGGTTTGATCCCACCTTGGGACAAGTCTTTGTTTTTCTCTCTTCAAAAAATGGATTCTGCAGCAAATGTTTCTCAGATCAGGGCACGTGCTGCACTGTTTTTGTTAAAGTGTTTGATCCGTATCCATCAACCTACGGACGCTTTTGCATTTCCCCAGTATCTTCAGGCAGAGCACATTTTGGGGAATCACGTTTTCTGATGGCTCTTTCAGAGGTGTGTCAAGCAGTCTACAGACTCTTTTAATGTCGTTCAGAATTTAATTAAATGTAAAAGCTCCGTTCAACTTCAAATACAAGATTGCAATCACGCTTTTATTTTGTAGGCAAAACCACTAAAGAGGAAGTGATGTGAGTAACTGTTGCTGTCATGACTGAGATCTATTTCAGCACTGCTATCAAAGT
>NW_025736826.1:6125-20493 GCF_021292245.1 Micropterus dolomieu
GGAGCAGGTTAGCCGTTCAGCATAAGTTACCATGGCGATCTAACCCTGTAAGAAGTGAACCACCGCTGTGAACCCAGGGTAAATCCTGAAGTTATCTGGATAAGATCAAATCCTGCTTTGTGGTACAGGCCCCAGCTGCTCCTCTCCACCATGTCTGAGTTCTTCTTTCTTTCTAAACGTAACTAAGTATTGTGATGTCAGATATAGAGTTACAGTGACTTTAATTTAAGTTTAATGTTGCTGCTCTAGAAAAAAAAACATTTAGTTGTATTTAAAATATTAAATTCTAATTTTATAATTTATTTATACACAACCAGGCAGCTGACATGTACACTTCATTATTTGTTTATTTATCGCAAGTCATATGTCACCTTAGAGACAAGATTTAGTGGCATCTAGTGGCCACTGCCCCCTAACCTTTCAAAGAGCGTAGGACAGCTACGGTGGCTGAACCAGCACAAAAGGTGTCTCTTCTGAGACAGCAGAGAGTAGCCAGTCAAGAAATGAGGTTTCTTTAGGTATATTTATTATGAAATTCTATTTACTTAATTATTCAATAACTCCATATGTTATTGTGACTTGGCCACTGACAGATAACATGGAAAATGTAAGCCAAGAGTGTGAAACACTGTCACTGTTTCTGCACTACAGTCCATTATAAACCACACATTAGATAAAGTTTATACAAACATTGACAAGGGAAACACATTAATTCTCTCTGTGATTATGGACCATCGCCAAAACTGCCCGCCATCAATAGTCTCTGGTCCACTGCCAGATTATGGTGCTTTGATAGCAGCGAAAAATATAAATAAATACTTTGATAGCAGCGAAAAATATAAATAAATACTTTGATAGCAGTGCTGAAATAGATCTCAGTCATGACAGCAACAGTTACTCACATCACTTCCTCTTTAGTGGTTTTGCCTACAAAATAAAAGCGTGATTGCAATCTTGTATTTGAAGTTGAACGGAGCTTTTACATTTAATTAAATTCTGAACGACATTAAAAGAGTCTGTAGACTGCTTGACACACCTCTGAAAGAGCCGTCAGAAAACGTGATTCCCCAAAATGTGCTCTGCCTGGAGATACTGGGGAAATGCAAAAGCGTCTGTAGGTTGACGGATATGGATCAAACACTTAAACAAAAACAGTGCAGCACGTGCCTGATCTGAGAAACATTTGCTGCAGAATCCATTTTTTGAAGAGAGAAAAACAAAGACTTGTCCCAAGGTGGGATCAAACCCTAAAAGCTTGGTTTACAGGTGCTGCACCTTACCAACTGAGCTAACCAATCAACATGTAGACACAAGTTAATATTATGGAGTATATTCTCATCCACCATCTAATGGTTACAAATACTGCTCAGACGCAAACCTTATTTGCAGACCCCTGCAGTATATTATTACTATATTGTTCTTCAGAAGTAGAACAAGAACTTAGTGACGAAACGTGCTCTATAGCGCTGTTTGTCAGCTACTGTAGAATAGGGCTGCAACTAGTGACTATTTTCGTAGTCGACTAATCTGTTAATTATTTATTCGATTACTCAACTAGTCACGATTGTTTTTGTCAGCTACTAACCCTAATTAAACCATTTAACTAATTAAATATATAATTAGCCTAACTAGCTAACGTTACCATTAAGTGAACGATGTTTACTATTCAGAATGAACACCAGCATCAACGTCAGGCGGAAACAAGGGGAGAATACAAGACAATGTAGGCTACTCCTATAATTCACAGATTTATTAACTTTAATTAAATTTAACTGTTTAACAAAGATTTTTGCTTTGGAACTATATAAAATAAAAGCAAGTACTATAACCACAACAGTACACTAACAATGTAATGTCTATTAGAACAATAAAGCAACAGGCCCCTTTCATAATACTTCTGTAGTTTATTTTTCACAAGTGCTTATACGTTTAAGGCAATAACTCAATTGAGAATGTTCTGTAGGCTACATCATGAGCCAGATGGTCCTTGATGTACTTTAAACCATTACTCATTACTAATAACTTTTTTAAAGCTGGGTCTCCGCCATTGCCAGCGTTGTGTTGGACAGATTTGTGCTGCGGTGTTTGAGAGAGAGAGAGAGACGAGTGAGAGGATGTGCTGCGCGAATGCGCTACGGTGCTGATCTGCAATCAAATACAATTTTAAATAGGCCAAGTAAAAAAAATAAAATACGAAGATCAGTATGTGGCGTGCCGCCACAAATATATGAACGTATAGAAAATGCTGTATTTCCTCTGTCTCTGCAGCTCTGTTGTTGCTGCTGCAGTGGTCTGAGTCGTTGATTAACAGTGTAACTCCAGTCATCTTAAAAGAAACACACACACACTTCTCATTCATAATTTACTTTTGAAGAGTAATATACTATGACATTTTACTGCAATCAGCTGAATTAATAGAAAAAAACTGTGGAAACTGGACTACAATTTGAGCTTTGTGGGAGTCTGTAGTATAACGGACGTTACCGGCAGGATTAATAAATAAATAATAGAAGCCTGGACAGAGACTTCATTGCACATTACGTGGTCAACACTTTCTCTCACACACAGCAGCCCACAACTTGGCCTATGTGTGTGATACTGCAACAAAGTTTAAGTTTTAAAAGCCTGTAAGAAGCCAACAAAGACTACTCAAGGAGAGACGCAAATCTGCCCTTTATGGTATCATATTAATTAATAATCATGTTGTAATGACATTCATACAGTGCGTAACATAGTTCGTTTGGAAAATGTGTTTACTTTAGTGTGTTTATCTTATTAATATAATGTACATTTGTGATTAACAATAAATGAATTACTGACCCCCATAGATGCATGATTTTACTGCTTCAATAAGAGCTCAGACCCTCCTTATGGACCGTAACTAGAACCCTGCTGGACTATGTGGACTATCAAACTGTACAATCTGTAAAAATGAACACACATGCAATACAACATATACTTGCATCGATAATTTTGTAAATATCCACTTTTTAAAAATGAATGGAGACAATAGCATACTATAATAATACTTTTTCTTTATTCACTGTACACACACAGATTACGAAGTTAGAAAAGGAGTTGGCAGCAGTGACTGATTTGCATGATCCAAAACATTTTTAAAAAGTCTGAATGCATGGGTCTTGGCATGTCAAAATATCTATCAATATTTATACATCTAAATCATAATCACGCAAGTTAGGATATGCCAACAGTGGCTGTGGTGAGGAGTATTTGGATAACTGTTTAAATAACCGTATCTCACTGCTCCAAAACAGCTGATTCAAACTATCAACTCCTTATGAATCCTGAAGCTGCTTCAATCAGCTGAGTTGAAGCAGGGAGAGATTAAATCCTGCAGGGGGTAACTTTCTTCAGGAAAGGGTTGGAAAACATTGTCGTATTACATAAACTTCAATTCAGCTAAGATAAATCCATACAGCCAGCAAAGGTTGTACCACAGGTTTTTCCATGGCTAGAATTGGGTTGTAGCTCCATGGGGCTTTATAGAACCGTGATAGAGAAAGATCAAGAGGTGAATTTGCATTATACTTTGTCAATTAGAGCAAGCCAGGCAGCCTTCTGTGTTTGAGAACTGCGCTGTTTTTTTTAAATCACCCACTAGAGGGCTGCAGCGCCGCAATAACCAACCTAGTTAAAATGAACAAAATGACACAAAGAAATATTAGTTCATTTTAATGAACGAGATTTGGTGACTCCAGTCTTTCAAAAGAGTGACTTTTCCCATCACTAGTAAAAAACATGTTGTCAGTGTTCAATTGCTACTCCTAAATCCATCCATTTTCACAATCTTTCCTGAGTATACAACCAGACCAGCCATATATACAGTATGAATATATATTATAATTACCATTATATGTCTAATTGCTAAATGCTTATTCATACAGTAGCCTAATGTCCCCATCCATGAGTAAAATCTATTAACATCAGATTTGCAGTGAATATATTGAAGTATTAAAAGTTTGACACACTATATGAATAGTATAGGGCACACACTGGTGGGGGGCCTCTACATAAACTATGAAGTTTAGCTGATTATAATGGACAAGAACTGACAACAGCGGGAATATAACGATATGCTGTACTGGGAGAATTCAGCAGCTCTTATCAAATGAAATATCTTCACACATGGTTTCAATGGTAAACCACCACAAGAAGACAATTACCAACAAACACACTAGATTCTTAGGAGACACATTTTAATAAACAGAAATCATAAAGTAACATTTGTATTTCAAACAAATGGCAAACTTATTAGCACATTTTAACAAAACTCCTTTCACCCTCATGCATCATGGGAGTTCTGAGGGAGGGGCGTAGGCTGAATGTGGACAGCGGTTTATTTACGGCGTCAACTTCCACTGGAAGTCTGTAACGGTATTTTATTTTGAAAATTGATCGTTTCTCTGCCGTTTCTGCGTCTCACTTCCTGCCCGGTTCATCTGCGCTGTGCTGCTTGACACTGGGACACTTCCTTGACGCACTCAGTCCATGGACGCATTGCAGCACTTCTGGTGTATGCACGACATGGGGTCATGTAAACTTGGTTAATATTACTTTGTAGTAGGTGGGCCCACAATGAAGCTCCGCCCCCAGTGTGCTGAGAGTCTAGCTCAGCCTCTAACTATAGCACAACATCACAGCGCTGTAATAACGTTATGCTTTATTAAATGTCACATAATCAACAAAATAGATAATGTCAGTGCAGTGACTGTTACCTGACAGCTGGCTTGCCTCTCATTCTCCGGTGCTGGTAGTAACTCAGGCTGCTGAATGAACAAAAGACTCCGAGGACTCATGTGAGAACAAATAGTTCATTCCTGCTTCACCGTGGCCGAGCTGTCACATGACAAATGAATTACTCAAACCTAGGCTGTTTCTCAATCTGCGTTATTGTCTGTACTTGTGTTCTTGTGGACTTGTAGTACTGTAGTACTGTTCCTATTCAAAAGTCCGCACCTAGTCAAGTATAGTCAAATACCCGGATGTGTTCTCACTCCGTCCGTTTTACCGAGCCTGCATCGGTGATGACTTGTGTGGACTTTGGATAGCCAGGTATCCCATAATACATTTCGTTGGCAAAAAGCAGAAATGTAGGGGGAGAAAACTCACAACTTTAACATATATGTCACATATAGTAGTCTTAAGAGTTTTTAATGCAGGAATATAGTTGTTTAAACTCCAAATATGAGGTTGATTTCTCAAGACAGAGCTGATTTAAAAATTTGCTACGATGTTTTCGGAGATGTGAGGTACCGCCCGCTAACGGATCCGAGCGACATCAAGTCCGCTGCTGTTTCAATTGCTGAATGACGGACTGCGTGCTCCCGTTCCTGGGAGTTTGTACTCCCCAGCCAAACTTGCAAAGTCCGAGCTTTAAAGTACAGATGTCCGAACTTGGCGAACTTGGTATTGAGAAACAGCTCTGGAAACCCACAGTTGAGAGTCTTGAACTCATCAATTCTGTTTCCTGTGCTGAAGGAGCCATGCAGCTGCTGTGTGACGAGTGAACATAAGAGTCTTAGACTATTTATGCATGCCTGAAAATGAACGAATTACTCCCTCTGACTACCTGTTGCACCCTTGGTGCAATATAAAATGATTCTGTGGTGATAGTATTATTTGAGAGGGGATATTAAATATCAGAATAGCTAACCCTGAAATTATGTTAGTATATAATCAAAAAAATAGAAGACGGCATAATACTTAAAGAGTTATAACTTTATGGGATTAGAAATGGGAACACATAAGGTAGCATTTTTCGCAAGGGCAGAGCAACTCGATACACTCTGCTATCAATTTGCGCTACGGTAGCATTTTTTGACAAGGCAGCATATATTGTCAGAACACCAGAGTTACGGTGCTCTTAACAGCACCTGTTATGTGGATGTTCTTTGAAGAACGAGGAGGGGAAGCTGGCCAAAAGTTTAGTGTTGCGTTAAGTGCTTCTTTAGAGTGCGAGCAGCACAGAGTGCGAGTGAAAAGGTGAAAACATTAGTGCATTGTTGATCGTGCAAAATTTTAGTAGTGGCGGTCAGAATACACTGCCCGCACCACCGCTTCCCCCAGGTTCAAAGTCGCTCCTACGCCCTTGCTATCTTGTATTATAGAGACTGGTCATGTAGTGCTCCACCTTGTGCGGTGTGGGTAATGTGGGGGAGTTTATAGTAGCCTAAATGTTGAGAATCAGTCTTTCAACCACTATTTGAGCACATTTTATGGCATGAAAGGATTTATGATTTCGTTTCGTTATGAAGGTAATTTATAACAATGTTTGGTACACTTTTAAGTACTTTAAAAAAATGAATCTCATTTCAAAGTGATAAGTTCTTAAAAGTGAGTTGGAACGACCACTTATTCAGTGCCCAATTCTTTTAACGTGCAAATGCCGACACACAGCCGAGCTAAAAGAACAAGGCTAATATTTTCATAGACGCCATAGGCACGAGCTATAGCTAAAAGTATCACTGCTCGTAACTGAAACTGTCACAATTATAATGTTACCATGAATGATAACGTTATGTCAGACCTTAAAAGTGAGCAGTGGACGTTAATATGTCACCCAGCAAATGTGTTAATTACAATTCAATTTTAAGGGTGTGAAATTTTGTGTGAAAATAATGTACTTGTTTAGTCAATATGGATAAGAAGTCAGTAATATGGTGCTCATAGAAAAAATTCTGTATCATATTTGCTACTTGACCCTGAGGCTATAGTCCCACTGTCTGACAGCCAGTCTGCTTATGTAGTACTAAGTATTACCTGAAGGACATCCACAGGTCCACAGTTCCTTCTGTGCTAATTGATATATGTTTTACAAACTGTCAGATGTCTTAATTGCACACACATGAAAAAATTAACAAAAAAAAATATCAATAAAAATCCTGCCAGGACTTGGACTTAGATATGGAGATAAAAAGAGGTAGCCCTACTGAGGAAAATGGAAATCCAGCATCTACAAAAAGAAGTGATCATTACAAAGCACACTGAAAGCATGGCTGTAATACAATGTATTTATCATTGTTTTCTCTCACAAGCTTGCAGTGGGACAATAATTTGGAAGTATGAATCCTAATGAAAATTATATTTTTATATATATATATATAAAAATAAAACATCCGGTGCTCACTTTTAAGGCACAATATAACATTACAATTATGATTAAGAGTAGTGATATTTTTAGGTACTCACACACGGTCCACTATTGTTTATTGCTGTTACTTTTTCTTTTATTTATCATTTTTCTTTGCATGTGCTTTCATTCCACGTAAACCTACTCGCTGATACTCGTTGTGTGCAAAGTATGGTGCATGCGTCTTCTCCAATTATGAAACTTAATAACCACAAACTGCTATTTAACGCAGGCTAATGAAAAATATCCAAAACACATACATAAGAACATGGAATAAATGAAAAAAACACATTTCTGATCGGTGTGACCGCTGACTGAACAGATAAGGGACCAGAATTAAATGAGCCTGGCTGTTAGCCTGGTCTGGAGCAGGCTAGCTGCACAGAATAAATCACCATGGTAATTTGTGTGCTACTGCTTTCATGAAACTGAATCAGGGCTTAATTCAGCCAGAATATCTGGAAAATCCTGGCTTAATCCGCTGTCTTGTTTTTGTGAAACAGCCCTCAGGCTATGCTACAGATAGAAAGCATTTAGCTTGTTTGTAACATTTAGCTAACTGCCAAGCTAACGTTAGCTGTAACATAAAGGATGAGAGTCTGGACAGAACCCTTTCTACATGTTTAACCTACACACAGGTGTAATGATAAATTATTGTCCTTTTACTCTCTAAGGTTTTATTGCACATACTTAAAGTAACGAGCGCTAAGTTAGCTTAGCTAACTTAAATTCACTATCTCTTAAGCCTCTCTCTCTCTGCTGGCCGCTGTGTGTGTATTTTGAATCCGACAGAGAGCAGCAGAAGCTGCAGCCTGATGTTAAACAGTCCTGGACACGTTTAATACCGCGTTTCGGTGCCGTCACTAAATAACATTAATCCTAGTTTTCTTATTAATCACGTTTCAGGTTAAATCAGATTTGACTTTAGAGACTAGCTTTACTATAGGACCTGTTAGTTTCGATAGCAATATCGATAAGCTCGGACCTTAGCCTATTGATTTTTGGATTTTGAGAAATTTTGAACCTGGGTTTTTTTAGAACTGGGTATCGATCTCCATCCCTAGTAAGGCACTTGTAGCTGACTCACGTAGTATGATGGTAATGGTGATGACAATGATGATCATTGAGATGATTATAGGCAGCATTAGTGATGTAAGTAGGCCTATAGTGTCTTAGAAACCTTAGTTGACCCTTCGCTAAGCCACACCCCCTTAGTTACTGTTGGACATGTCCGACTTTTATCGCGGCACTGCCACTGTCTATTGCTTCATTCCCTGGAGAACTATTGTCTAATTTTTGGAAAAGGCAAACTCAGAAGGAAGGAGACTGTTTTGCAGTTGCATTGTGTATTTGAAGGTTGTTTTCAGGCTGTCAAAATGACACAAACTGACATGAAAAAATAAAGACAGAAGCTAAAGCCATTTTGATCCACGGTATTACCTGAATATTGACAAAGATGACTACTGAGAAACGACTTCTTTTGCGCACAAGTCAGCGCAGCCGTAAATGTGTCCACCCTCAGTTAGAGCGAGTCCTATACTGCGCTGTGATTGGTCAGCTGTGTATTTGGGCCGTGGCTTAGCGAAGGGTCAATTGTAAGATGATTACGTTGCACTGATTTTGAGATGTTAATTAACAGCTACGTTGTCCAGGTGGCTGAAGACTTTACCAAATCATTAACTAATCACATAAACTACAATATAATATAATATTTATTATATATATATATATATATATATATATATAACACTCACTAACAATGCAATGCAGTGTCTGATTTGTTACTGATTTGTTTTCTGCTTTTCTCGCAGTATACGAAATCTGGCAGAAAATGACGCCATCACAAAGCTGGCAGCTGGGGACTCTGTGTGGATCGGTCTGTACTGGCAACAACTATGGTCTGATGGGAGCCCCTCTCTGTTTCAAAACTGGGCCAATGGGCAACCAGACAGTCCAGAGCAGTGTGTCACCACAATGTTCAGAAACTCAGGACTGTGGTCAGATGATAACTGCTCCCTCACTTTACCGTTCATCTGTTACTCAACAAGTAATGCATCTTATTTCTACTCACATACTGTATAGAGATTCATTGTTGCATTAAGGCAGTGTATGTTATATATTAGAAATTATAGATCATACCTTTAAGATCAGATTCACACTGAATTTAAATTTGTGTAGATGTCTATTAAAGCAGAAACCAGAATGTTCTTTTATTTTTACTGTTCTTCTGCATGTCAGGGTAAATGCTGTATACAGCAGATAAACTTGCGGGATTCTATTGATCATTTTGTAAGCAGCACATAATGTAAAATTTACGTTCCTAAATATATAGCTTTCATTTCTGTAAGGTGAATGTTTGAAATCTATAAAAAGACAACCAAAAAAACCTCCAAAATCAAGTCAAATATAATGAATACTCTCATTACAGAAATCTGCTATTGAAATGAATGTTTCAGAACAAGAAAAACAACAAATACCATACACATTAAAATCTATCGGTATAATACTGTTTAAATTGAGAACAAACGGAAGATTGAACCTACTGTACAATTTAATTCTTCATTTATAGTTCATTATATATGTCCTGTGAAACGCACACCGTAATGTGTTTAGGTGACATTCTCGCTAATACAAACGTGCGTCTTAAATAACTGTATCTCTCATAGTCACCATTAGGTTTTGTTAACAAAAGATACAAAATGGATCAACCTGAACAGCCAGATGGAGCATGAATAAATATTTAAGCGAAGTTGTTTGTTGATAAATTCATTCCCTTCTCTTCTTCTCTCTCAGTTCCTCCAAAAACCGAAGACTTCAGATCAATAGGACAAAATGAGAGCAGTATCACTCTGCAGTGGAATAAAGTGAACAACAACTTCAGCTTTATTCTCCAGTTTAATGGTGCAGAGATCAACATCAATGCACCAGATGGAGATGGACCAGTAACTTACACAGTCTCATCTCTCACTGCTGGAACTAAATACACATTCACTCTCTTCTCTGTGTTTGAGGACGTCAGAAGCAGTGGAGTAAACATTACTGCAGTTACCGGTAATATATGTCACTTTATTTCTATGCTCTGTATCTGCTTAGCGAGCCATCATCTGCTTTTCAGAGCACCAGTGTAAAACTAAGACGTATCTACTGGGTATAATATTCATTAAAGGAATGTGCTACTTAACAACATGCACTTTATTACATGTTAATTTAACTCAGCATTGTTTTGGCCAACACTGTAAAATATTTTTTTACATTAAGAATAATTTATTTTTAAACTTTTGGTGCTTTGTAATTATTCATTTATCGTGGAGTACGTCTCTGTTGTTATGTGTGATGGATATGACTACAGAATGTGACATCTGGATCCAGAAAAAAACATTCATACTTAGTAATACAAAGAATTGTTTCACTCACTCTGTTCCTGACAGACAGCTTTAGTTTGTATTTATGTGAAGATACAAAATGAACCATCTGTAACTGTCAGTGAGAACATTGTCACTTTTACTGACTGTTTGTTAATACATGTTTAATTGCTCTTTTTGTCTCTCTCAGCTCCTCCAAACGCAGAAATCTTCAGACCAACAAGACAAGTTGTCACCAGTATCACTCTGCAGTGGAATAAAGTGAACAACAGCGACAGCTTTATTCTCCAATTTAATGGTGCAGAGATCTACATCGCTGCACCAGATGGAGATGGACCAGTAACCTACACAGTCTCTCACTCCTGAAACTAGATACACATTCACTCTTTTCTCTGTGTTTGAGAACGTCAGAAGCAGTGGAGTGAGCATTACTGCAGTTACCGGTAAGATGTTTGACTTCATTAATGTGTATTTAACCAAGAATAACATTTTTCTATTTTTAACTTTGGAAGCAGTTAATAGTAACTTACCAGCAGTAGTAGTTTAACCTTGTAACATTTGAACATTTTTCTTATTCCTTCTTCGTGTAATTAACTTCATGTTTTCTTTTCTTCTTGCTTTTTTTCTGAGCACCTCTAAAACAACAATGTTAACATAACGTTACCTTGTCAGCCCTTGTTATTATTTTTACTTATTTTCTTTTTTCTATAAATTCAAAATGTATGCTTCATTTTATGTCCAGCTATGATATATGATGAAACTGAAGTTTGTCTGTTTGATTTTAAAGAGTTATTAGCAAATTATCAATACATCTTAGAATATTCTTCTTGCCATGTAATCAGACATCTTCCTAAAACATTTCTGACTCAGTACTGCATATATAGTAAGTATTTCTCTGATAAACTGAGACAATACAGAAAATCCTGAAAACATATTTGTAATTGAACTGGTTCTTTTTTTATTGTCAGTGGTAAACAGTGAACACCAATTTACTGAGGCAGGCTGAAACTTGATCTGACTCAAGCTGATAGACAAAGTGTTTAGGCACTAAACATTAAATCTAGCAGGGCTGTTTAGTTCAGTTTGGTGAAGCATCCATTGTTTCCAGGCTCTGTAGTCAGGATACAGTGACTGCTGCTAGCACACAAAAATCTCACCAACGTGTGAGTTGTATTGTAAAACCCCACAGTACAGCTGAACTCAAATAAATATGCTTTGTTTTAGGAAATCGTCAGTACTACTTTGAGAGTACACCACTGAACTGGACTGCAGCTCAGAGCTTCTGCAGACGGATCTACACTGACCTGGCCACCATAGAAACCTATACTGGTGTCAATTCTGTACTCTACTACAGCTCATCAAGCTACAGAGGCAAGAAATTGGAATTACACACTGTGCATAACATTAACATAGTGTATATATATATATACTGAATCATACGTACAACCACCAAGTTTTTGATAAGCTTACTATGATTAGATAAAATTATAAAATATTATAATGTGGAATGTGAAAGAACAACAATGAAAAATAAAGGAGACACATAATTTAAGGGATGTTCAGTAAAGTTATTCACAATTTAATTCAATTCAGCAACTATTTTAATTCCAGCTGTTATATAATGAACATCTGTTTGAACAGGAAAGGCTTGGATAGGTCTCTACGGTGGAGGCTGGAGATGGTCCCTGAGTAACAGCAGCTTCTACGGTGAAGGAGAGACAGGGTTTAGAAACTGGGCCCCTGGATATCCCTACAATTCTTATGGACGACAGAACTGTGTGATGCTTCAAAGCTATTACTATTACTATTACTACTTCAATAACTACAATGGAAAGTGGTTGGACGTTGATTGCAACTACCAATTCTTCTCTGTGTGCTACAACGGTGAGTTTTTTTATAGTGTAAGAATTAACAAAAGGCTAAATAGATCTTCTGCATAGCACATTATTAATAAATTCTCTCAATATATTTCCAGGTTCAGTAAATGGCAAATCATCCTTTGTAAAAGTCAACACACCTTTGAATTGGATTCAAGCTCAGAGATACTGCAGGGAGAATTACGTCGATCTAGCCAGGTACAGTGTGCACTAATGAAGACTCCAACACATACAATAGTTCAGTACTGAACCAACTACTTAACAACTACTATCTGTTCTGTTGATGAAACTTGGCTTATTCAGTATTCTAACAGTTGATAGGAATCCCAAAAGGATTGGATGATCTTCCCTATTGTTTTATTTTTGTCCAAATGTTGTATTTGATACTTTGTGTCATTTGAATCCTTCCTGTTTTTGTTGATTTATTATTAATGTTTTACATGTATTATAGTTTTATAGTTATATATTTTTCATTGATAGTTTTACGGATGTATGGCACTTATAGCTGAGTCATGTAGTATGATAATTATGATGATGATCATTGTGATGATTACAAACCATATTAGTGACAGAAGTATTGGGCTGATTGTATATCTTAATTGTAAGATGATTATTCTGCACTGACTTTAAGATGCTAATTAACAGCTACGTTGTCCAGGTGACTGAACACGTTACCAAATCCTTAAATAACCACATAAGCTATAATATTATATATGATGCACTGCAGTGTGATTATTTATTTATTTTTTTGTCTGTTGTGTTTTACCTCTTCAATTATTCTCCACTCACACTTGATGTGTATATGCTACTGTTTCTCTCACAGCGTGCGAAATCGGGCAGAAAATTTTGCCCTCGCAAAGTTGGCAGCTGGGGATTCAGTGTGGATCGGTCTGTACTGGGAACAACTGTGGTCTGATGGGAGCCCCTCTGTGTTTCAATACTGGGCCAGTGGGCAACCAGACAGTGCAGAGCAGTGTGTCACCACAGCGTTCAGAAACTCAGGACGGTGGTCAGATGATAACTGCTCCCTCTCTTTACCGTTCATCTGTTACTCAACAAGTAATGCATCTTATTTCTACTCACATACTGTATAAAGATTATTTTTTGCATTAAGTCAGTTTAGTTATATACAGTATCTCACAAAAGTGAGTACATGTACGCTAGGTTAACATTAACATCTATAGCTTACTGAAATGTGTCTCAAATGTATAATACTGTTTAAATTAAGAACATACAGTAGATTGAACCTACTGTACAATATTAAATCAATTAACTGCATCAATAAAGTGGTGGTGGTGGATCATCGAGGGCGGCGCGGTGATACAGTGGTTAGCACTGTCGCCTCACAGCAAAAAGGTTGTGGGGTTCAAACCCCAGTTGCCCTGGCCTTTCTGTGTTGCGAAGTTTGCATGTTCTCTCCGGGTGCTCCGGCTTCCTCCCACCATCCAAAGACATGCAGGCTAGGTTAATTGGTCTCTGAAAGTATCCTTAGAGTGTGAATGGTTGCTTGTGGCCCTGGCGACCTGTCCAGGGTGTACCTGTCCAGGGTGTACCACCCAATGTCAGCTGGGATTTGAACAAGCAAGGTGATCTCGTTATTATTTTTTTTTGTTTCTAATAACATAGAAGTTATAGAAGTATTGTAAATTGTATCAGAACCTAATAGTTCATCCTCACAGGTAGTATTATACGGGGAAAGACTACAGCTTGCAAATTCTTTTCATATTTGAATGAGAGAGGAGGAGTGAAATAGTTTAGTGACCAAATATGTTGTGGGAAACAAATTTAAGGTAATTTTAAATTAAAGTATCAAAACTAAGCTACATTAAAGACTCACAAACAGAGGAAAAGAGAGGCTGCACGTCCAGCCGATCAAACCAACACACCTGAAGCAGTCGCAGCTGCTGCCGGAGGCTCCTGAGTAAAATCACTGCTGCGCGACAAAAGCGTTTAATTTATGTGATGAAATGCAGTGATCA
>NW_025736827.1:0-1429 GCF_021292245.1 Micropterus dolomieu
GGAGGCAGACACCATCTCCACATTTATGAGGCTTACGACTTTCCTCTTTGATAAAGCTTATGTTCTTGCTGGACACCCTCTGCTACATCTATTGTTACTAGTCCTGTTGTTATTATTTTCATTAACATTACAATTATCAACATTACATAAATATCTGTACCATTATTCATTCAGTCTGTACCAACACCTTACCTTTACTGTCTGTACCTCTGTGTGTATATTGTGTAGGCTGCTCCCCCCTAATCCCCCCAAACCCTCTCTCCCTTTTTATGGCTATCTCCCTCTCTCCCCCCCTCTCTCTCTGTCGTCCTCTCTCACTCTCTCTCCTTCACCCCCAACCGGTCGAGGCAGATGGCCGCCGACTCTGAGCCATGGTTTTGCTCGAGGTTTCTGCCTCTCAAAAGGAAGTTTTTCCTTGCCTCTGTTGCCTAGTTGAGAGTACGGAGTACGAACAAGACCTGCTCTTTTATGAAAAGCGCTCTGAGATAACAGTTGTTGTGATTTGGCGCTATATAAATAAAATTGAATTGAAACAAAAATAAAGGACATTTTAAGGTGAAAAAGAGCTTCAGAGTAAATTATCCAATGCAGGACTTTCTTGTTATATTATATATATTATTATATATTAAGGTTTTAAATGTGGAGCTCAACATTGCTCTGCCACAGTCAATGGACTAAACCGCTGAAGAAGAAAATAGACTTTAGCATTAAGATACTCAGTGTGGATCAGTATAATATCAGCCTCACGTCTGCAGTTTACCACAACTTTCACATCATATAAATCTCAGTACAGCAGAAAAAATGGTGTCTGACCTCAGAGTCTCCAGTCTGCAGTGTGGACTCTCCAGAAAACCAGACAGCTTCACTCCTGAATCCTGCAGCTTGTTTCCACTCAGGTCCAGATATATCAGATGGGAGGGGTTGGACTTCAGAGCTGAGGCCAGAGAAGCACAGCTGATCTCTGACAAACTGCAGTACCACAATCTGAATAAAGAATAAATGATGTAACTTTAGAAGCAAGTTTTTATGTTTGAAATCATTCAGTGTTTAATAATCTGTTCAGAGCTGAAGAAGCTTCACAATGTAGAAGTTTAGAAAACAGAAACTCCAAACACCTGAACCCAACAGGATGCAGGTTCAAACTGTAAAACACAAAAAGGTAAAAAGAGCTCTCATTAATATTAATGAGAACGTGCTGCTACTTCAATAAAGATGTAGTGACTTCACCTTTCAACTCTGCAGCTCCACCAGTGGCTCCATCTATACACTCATGTTATGCAGCCAAACACAAATAAAAACCCACAGAAACTGATTTAAGATAAATGTTTCCATGTACCTTGTACCTGCTTGTCTCTTTACCTTCCTCCGCGTTACTCCTTCCCACTCTGATCCTAATATTCTCCATATAAATTTCATCAATTTCTGTTAC
>NW_025736828.1:0-823 GCF_021292245.1 Micropterus dolomieu
AACCAAGACAAGACCGAGACAACACCAAGACAAGACCGAGACAAAATCAAGACAAGACCGAGACAAGACCAAGACAAGACCGAGACAAGACCAAGACAAGACCAAGACAGAACCAAGACAAGACCGAGACAACACCAAGACAAGACCGAGACAACACCAAGACAAGATCAAGACAAAACCAGGACAAGACAAGACCAAGACAAAACCGAGACCAGGCCAAGACCAAGACAAGACAAAGATTTTGAGGGGTTGAGACAACACCAAGACCAAGACGAGACAAAGACTTTGATGGATTGAGACAAAGACAAGACCAAGACAAGACAAAGACTTTGAGGGGTTGAGACCGAGTCAAGACCAAGACAAGACAAAACCAAGATTTTGAGGGGTTGAGACAAAGACAAGACCAAGACAAGACAAAGACTTTGAGGGATTGAGACAAAGACAAGACCAAGACAAGACAAAGACTTTGAGGGATTGAGACAAAGACAAGACCAAGACAAGACAAAACCAAGATTTTGAGGGGTTGAGACAAAGACAAGACCAAGACAAGACAAAGACTTTGAGGGATTGAGACAAAGACAAGACCAAGACAAGACAAAGACTTTGAGGGACTGAGACAAAGACAAGACCAAGACAAGACAAAACCAAAAATTTGAGGGGTTGAGACAGCGTCAAGACCAAGACTTTGAGGCGTTGAGACCAAGACAAGACAAAGACTTTGAGGAGTTGAGACAGCGTCAAGACCAAGACTTTGAGGCGTTGAGACCAAGACAAGACAAAGACTTTGAGGAGTTGAGACAGCGTCAAGACCAAGACTTTGAGG
>NW_025736829.1:0-7475 GCF_021292245.1 Micropterus dolomieu
TGGGTCATGTTCATTGAGGATCTGGGACCTGAAGAGACCGACTGCTTTCATCTTAAAAGTGGGATGTTTTCCCATTCTTGCTTGGTGACTTTGTTAGGCCAGTGGGAAGTCATCAGAGTTTGCAGTAAAGCCAGTTCTGTACTGACAAACATTTGTTGCTTTCCTAGATGTGAGAAGAAGTGACCACAGAACAGGGAGTGGCAGGACTGAGGGAGACACAGGAAACATCACAGGCAGCTGTGGCTGCTGTGGCTAGCTACATTAACTAGCAGCTGTTTATGGTATGTAGTCGGTTTTGTTCTAGTTACTTTACACTGCGTCTCTCTCTGATTGTGCACCCGAGTATTTTTAATAACCCCTCTCCAGTCTATTCTCCATCTTCTTTCACAACAAACGCCCTCAGGTTCAAAGTCACTCCTACTCCCCTGTTATACACATATATATATGTGTGTCTATATATATATATATATATATATATATATATATATATATATATAGTATAGAATACTTTGTGTGTATGTGCTCTCCTCTTGTGTTTAAATACGATGTGAAAACCAGTAGAGGACTATGGAAGAGAAGACCCTGGTATCTGGAAACGGTACGGGCCTTAAAATATTGTCAAAAATCTTTAAATCATTGTGACAGATTTTTTTAATCTTTGTTGAGCATCACAGCTTGTGGCATATGGACTTGTAGTTTTTGAACCTTTAATAAGATGGATGTCAAACAGAACAAATCTTCATCTGTCCTCTGTAGAGTCTATCCCATCCATATCTGGAGGAGGATAATTGAGTGTATTAGCATAACATTATAACATAAAATTTTATGCATTTTATAATAAGTCCCCCTCTTATCTACATTACAAACAGTAACACGCGTCTTGTCCTGCTGCTTGTTGAGAAAAATAAACGTTCACTCAGCTACAGCACATTCTGCAGCATGGCTTCGACCTGGTTAGATGCTGGTGTGGTTCTGACTCTTCAGGACCAACAATAATACGCTGTCTGCACAAGACCTGTAACCACAGGCTGTTGTTTTGCACAATCTACTTTACAGTGTCTGGTGTAACACCGGTACTGCTGTCAATCAGACAGGCAGGGACACGCCCCTCTGGCTAGCTAACGGGGAAGAACATTTCTGATATTTCTCCAATCATCATTTTTTTCCTCCTTTTAATAGTAAGTGAGACATCTCACTCATGCTACTCTGAGAACCGGGGTTACGCAAGTAACCTAAAGTTCTCATTCATAGCATTCGTTTCGATGTCTCACTATGGGATATGGAGACTCCCGAATTTCCAGACAAGCTTATCTCAACAACCACCGGCTCTCAGGAAGCAGCACTCTGTTCCAGCAAGGGCCCTGTGCTCAGCACTGCACGCGCCACACTCTGAGCAGAGACATCCAGTTTATAAAACCGGGCAAAGGTGAGGGGCAAGGACCAGCTTGCCGCCACACAAATGTCCTAGATAGGGACCCCCTTAAACAGGGCCTAGGAATGCAGCAAGGCCACGAGTTGAGTGAGCCTGTAGGCCTGGTGGAGCCTGCAGACTCCGACTAGTGTAGGCCAGAGCAATCGACCCCACAATCCAGTGGGAGAGCCGTTGCTTAGTAACGGACTTGCCCATACAGGGGCTAGCCCAAGACACAAAGAGTTGGTCGTTTCTTCGAAACCCACTAGTCCTTTCAATGTAAAAGCACAAGGCTCGGACCAGACACAGCACATGCAGCCGCTCCTCCTCAGGGGAGGAGAAAGGCAGCGAAGAGGTCAATAGGCTTCATCGACACTCTGACATCCCCCGGAGCAAACTAAGTGCGTGAATGTCACCGACCCGTTTTGCGGAAGCAAAAGCCAGCAATAACACTGTCTTCAGAGACAGATGTTTCAAGTCGACTTCCCCCAGAAGTTCAAAAGCGGGGGCAGAGAGCCCATCCAGAACCACTGCCAGATTCCACGGAGGGGCGAATGGCCTGGAAACAGGGAGTAGCCGGTGTGCCCCTTCCATAAAACGGCAGACCACATGCCTCCAAACCCCACATGACAAACAGCAATAGCAGCCAGGTACACTTTAATTGTGGAGAAAGGCTTTTTTTTTGTCAACCAAGACCTGCAGGAATGACAAAATCACACACGGGCACTGAAAAGGGACATGATCCTCCTTGAGACACCACTTCTCAAACACCCTCCACTTACAGTCATAAAGGGACCTGGTGGAGGGAGCCCTGGCGCTCTGAATAGTGTTAACCACATTCTGAGGAAGCCCCATCACACTTAAATTATACCACTCACGGGCCAGGCCCATAGTGCCAGGCGCTCTGGGTGTGGGTTTGATTGTCCCCCCCTGCCTAGGACAGCATGTCTCTGCGCAGCGGGAGTTGCCATGGCTGTCCCCACAGGAGTAGATATATCTCCGCTAGCCAATGCATCACCGGCCAATGCGGAGCTATGAGGATCAGTCTGCAGTGGTGCTCCCTCGCCCTGGATAGAGTGGGGGATATCAGAGCCACTGGAGGGAACGCGTACAGGAGGACTGGCAGCCACACGTGCGCGAGCACGTCCACGCCCAGAGGCGCATCTGGATCGTGTATTGATAAAAACAGTGGACACTGCGCATTGACTCTGGATGCAAACAGGTCCACCTCGGCCCGGCCATAACGCGACCATACTTGCCTCACAATGGCTGGGTGCAGAGCCCAGTTGCCGTATAGCGGCGCGCCCCTGGACAGCAGATCCGCTCCCAGGTTCAGAAACCCGGGGACATGTGTCGCTCTCAGAGACAGGAGACGATTGCTGCTCCATAGTATCAGTTTGCGTGCCAGCGTGTGCAACTGATGGGAACGCAACCCCCTCTGACGGTTTATATATGCTACCGTAGTCGTATTGTCCGTCCTCACCAGAACATGATGCCCACTGAGAAACGGAAGAAAACGCATCAGGTTAAGAAACACTGCCAAAAGCTCCAGGTAATTTATGTGCGAGTGCCGGAGATTTTCGCTCCAGATGCCCCTCACTGACTGGCCCTCGTGTGTTCCTCCCCAGCCCGACAAACTCGCGTCCATGGTGACCACCTTCCATGACAGGATGACGCCCAAGGGCACCCCCTGCACCAAGAAAGCTGGGTTTCGCCAGCGGCGCAGTGCCATCACGCATTCCACAGTGACTGTCACCCTCCGTGCGCCATGACGGACAAGGTCCAGTCCGAGGGAAGCCACCCAGTGCTGGAAATCCCTCATGAACAGGCGGCCTAGTCTGACCACCAGGATGGCTGATGCCATCAATCCCAGTAACCTCAGACACAATCTGAAGGGGACGGATGTGTGGAGGCGAAAATGCTCTCTGCCGCCAGACAGAGCTGTAAAGTCCTGGCGTAACACCAGAAATATTATACTCCATGCTGGAGATAGCACGCTCTTCTCTGTGTTTATTATAAAACCCAAATCTGTAAGATGTCTTATGAGTATGCGCGTTTGCGCCACTGACACCTGCTCCGACTGTGCTAAAAGGAGCAAGTCGGTAGATTTACCTGTGGCTTGGACCGAGCACCGCTGCACGTGGAGGCAAATGTCCGTTATCATGGTAATCTCCTCCCACACTACGGGGTACGCAGTGAGCATGAAGGAGACATTCAGGGCTCTGACACTCAAAGCTGATGCTTTCTGAGCCCTCTCAGTCATAGCAGACTGGAAACGGTCCGTTTTTGATGGCAGTGTGGGGTTCCTGGAGGATGCTGTGGTCTATCGCGGGTGGAGGTGGGCTGCGACTAACAGAGCATGTCAAGCTTTTCCATGCCCTCAAATCCAGGGAGGAAGCGCCCTGTATCGGGGTCTTGCTGCTGAACGGGTGGTCCTTCCATGAAATCGAGACTTCATCCAGCAACTCGGGACAAACTGGGAGTAGCTGTTTTGCCATCCTCTTGGCCTGGGGCAATTTCTTCCCCCCATAACGGTATCTGGTGGTCTCCGTCACAACCGAAGGCCAGGGAATATTCAGTTTGGCTGCAGCGTGTTTGCACACATCCTGCATATTCATACTGGGAGCGGGGGAAGCCGGCATACTCCCGTCCTCGCCTGGAGAGACAGACACAGCGTCGAAGCGTGTCGAAGGCAGCTAGCGCCCGGCGACTGAGATGTCAGCTCTTATCTATGGACAGTTAAGCTGGCTATCCCGTACGACAGATCGAGATATGCTCCGAAGCGAGAAGTGGGTTTTGAATGGTGCCTGCGTTGTAGCGTAAGCTATTTAAAGGTAGGTGGGTCCACTAGAAGCAGACACCACGATCACCAGCCAATCAGGATTGGCGTAATGAGATAAATGCAAAAAGGCATAAGTAAATGTGATTTCAGATCAATTTAGATCTTGTAGCCCATTTCTCCTTTATCAAGGGGTTTAAATCAGCTGGTTCTGGTCCCTCATAGGCAGAAATCTTCACTATTAACTAAACAAATCCTGAAAGAAGAAAATCATGCTGCCCTCTGCAGGAGCTCCCTGATAACCCCAAACATTTACCTGCAAATCACTGCAAGTCAAAATCACTGTCAGGTCTGTAAGTCCACTGCAAGAACATCACGCCGTTTCAGCGCAGACTTTTGACTCATTTAAGCAGTGTTTCAAGATTTCACAGGGACCTTCAGAGCCAGCCCGAGAACATGTGAACCAAATTTAGTGAGAAGAAATTACATTTGTGAAAAATGAGCCATCATCACAGCTTTGAGAATTGCAGCAAAACTCAAAATACAGAGTTAGCTGAAAATTGCATCAACTTTTAAGGATCAAATCTCCTCATCACACTGTGCTCGTCCTCCAGCGGTGTCAGAAAACTCTTTTCTTTAACGTTTCTCAAACTTAGTTACCCTGCCTTTAAGCTCTTTGCTAAATTTTGTTATCGTAATTGTTTTAGGTTTTGTTAATTTTCTTCTTCTTCTGGACAAAATAACGCTGACTTAGGCAGCTTAAGCTGAGTGATCTCCTGTCAAATGCTTCCAGTTAGATACCTGCCATGTAATTAATGGACATTTTGCTTGACATTTGTAGTGTGTTGGAAGAGATTCACTACCTTATGGCCAAACATTGTGGATGATTTATACAATCAAGGATATTTGAGGGATTGGTTTCGGGCTACACCACAACCATGGATAGCTGCGGTAGAAATACAAACAAAGCACTCTGAATGATGAGCCTGAATATGTGACATTGGACACTCTAAAGGAATTGCTGGACCAGCAGAAGAGCTTTGATGAGGATTTGTTGAAGAGGCAGGAGACAAATGATTCTGGACTCAGCCAACAAGACTGTGTTGGGTTAGTTAGAAGAACTCAAAGTGAGTCTGAAATACAATGACAATGTAAAGAATTTTCTTAAGGCCCAACAGAGTGAGTGTAAGACAATGTCAAAGGTGGTAAATGAATTGAAATCTTCATGCAGTCACCATGCCAACTGCACGCTCCCTCAAAACTTGCGACATCTGTGGTGTTGTGCTGTGTGATGGAACTGCACATTTTGGAGTGGCCTTTTATTGTTGCCAGCCTAAGGCACACCTGTGCTCACTAACACAGATTTTGACATATTTGTGAACAATATTTGAGAGAAATGTGTACATAGAGAAAGTCTTAGATCAGGGGTCGGCAAATAAGTCTGGCATCGGGGCAAAGTTTTCTCAAGCTGTTACATGGCGGGCCAGAACAAAGTCAAATAATAATTTTGTTACTTTTCAGCTAGAACTCAACGGTGTGGGCCTGATCAGCATATACTGGTGAGAAGTACAGGGTGTTGGAAGAAATCTGCAGTTGACCTGAGGACACAGTAGAGATAAAACCTACAGTATTCTTTTACTAAAATAAATAATGGCACAACAGGACCAATTACAGTAAAAGGTTTTCACACAGTAGGTTTAGCTGTATACAATGTGTATTATACATAGCTTATACCAGAAACGCAGATACTTGGGGACCTTTAGTCAGCGTTGTTTATGTACACTAACGTTGACATCTCTTTCTCATAACTAGAAAAACACACAGCTACATCACTACATTTGTAAAATGTCTTGTTCAAAGATAACATCCAGTCAAACAACGCTTGCAGACGCAAGATAATATTAAACACACAAACAGATTAGATACAAGGTAAAGACAAGTGTAAACATAGTACAACAATAAACCTAGGTGGTGAATAACTAAACAGCAGACTACACCTATATTTTCTTACCAAATGTTAGCGTCGGCAAACACAGCTTTGAGTCGCGCTGCTGTTTTTCATCTCAGCTGTAGCTACAAATAATTTATGGCTCACTACACCAGCCTACACTCAAGCTACCGTTAGCTGTATGATAATTGCTATGTAGGTAGCTACTTTGGCTACCGATGAAAGTAACAAATTACCAGATTACCTGCCCAGCAGAAATGAAGCAAGAGCACCTAACTTTTTAATATGTATAGCCAGGTGAACCAGGGGTACAGAGTTAAATAGTGTTATGTGGGTTATAATGTTATGTAGTTGCTGGTGAGATTACTGCAGCAATAACTCTCCTCTTGTATTTAATGGGACTGTCGCTTTAAGAGCTCTACATGGGATGGTTCGTGCGAGAGGGTAGAGTTTTCGACGGGACACGAGAAAAAACGGAAGTATTTGGTCCCGCGATGTAGAGGAACGGCAAGGGATGTACTTTGGTTTATCGATACGGAGGATATCTCCATAACCCATGGTAAAGTACAGTAATAATCCCTAAGATCGGCAGACAAAAGAGTTAACTAACTAGCGGACCAAGGTAGATGCAAGAAGACCTGGGTGTCCCAGCTGATTCCTGACGATTGATAGCCGAGTGAGTGTGTGTATCTTTGCCAAGAGGGGAAGAGACTCTGAGCAGCGGCGACAGCGTGAGTGACAATGAAGTGTATTAACAAACAAAATCATATTAATAATAATAATAATAATCTTTATTTGTAGAGCACGTTTCAAAAACAAGTTACAAAGTGCTTTAACAAGTGTAAAGACAATAATACCCCAGAGTAATAATAAAAAAACAATACAAGATAAAAGCATGAAAACATTGAAAAGACTAAAATACACGTATAAGTAAAATACAATAAAATAAAAGGGATAAAATAAAGTCAAATAAGATCGGGAAAGGCTCTCCTATAAAAGTATGTTTTAAGAAGGGACTTAAAAGAGTTCACTGACTCAGCCGACCTGATTTCCTCGGGCAGGCTGTTCCAGAGCCTCGGGGCCCTGACAGCAAACGCTCTGTCCCCTTTAGTTTTCAGTCGAGACTCTGGAACAGACAACAGACCTCTGCCCGAGGATCTCAAGGTACGTGCTGGTGCGTATGGGACTAAAAGGTCAGAAATATAACAAGGCGAGAGGCCATGAAGAGCTTTAAAAGTGATCAATAGAATTTTAAAGTCAATTCTAAAACATACTGGGAGCCAGTGTAATGAAGCTAAAATAGGAGTAATGTGGTCATATTTCTTTGTTCTGGTTAA
>NW_025736830.1:0-2535 GCF_021292245.1 Micropterus dolomieu
TGCAACGCTATCTAGTCACTTACAGATTTAACGTTAACATTAGCATTTTAATAAGTTACCTCTCAGTAGTCACTGAAAAATATTAATTGAGAAATGGTTGGAAATAAACACTTGCGGTTATTTGACGTATGAATTTCTTGACAGGTCTCAACTCATAGTCTCTACATGACTGACGACACAAATGTGGCAATATTTCCTGGAGCCTCTGGTGTTTTCAGCACATTGGACCTTACTCCAAGAGCTCACTATGAGGTTCACGGTGAGGAGGACGACACCTCATCAGCTTCAAATACCACAGCTCAACGTTTCACGTTCATGCGAACACCTGCGACTACTTCTAGTCCAGCTGCGCAGCGGGCTGCCTCAGCCCCCTCCAGAGCCACTGTCTCTAAAACATTTCAAAGGTAACTTCTTAAATAACGGTGATACGATTTATAATTTTAAATGTACAAATTACAGGATTGGAAAATAGTAATAATAAAAAATAGTAATAATAATATTAAAAATAGTTAGATATAATTGCAAAACACCTACTTCACATTTGATATGATCAACTTCAGTTGCCATTCTTTCACTCCTTTGTAGCTGTAGTGTAATAGTTGTACATTTCATTTACATTATTCTGAACATTTTAACATTTCCCCCCCTGACTTTCATAACCTCTGCCCAGAAAGTGGCAGGGGGTTATGTTTTTGCAGTGTCTGTTTGTCAGCAAGCTTATGCAAAATGTTATGAATGTATTTAAATGGAACTTTGTTTATTGTTTGGTCCTGAGCCAAGGAAGAGATGATTACATTCTCACACCAGTCAACCCAAAGATACAACAAGAACAACCTGAGCGCATTTTACAGTTATTGTTGATATACAAAATACATAAGACTATTAACCACTACTAGGATTATGAATGCCGTGTGTCTCGTAACGATTATTTTAATATGATGTTCTTCCAGATCGATTTTTCTTGCTGAGGTGGTTGGTGGGAGGTTGAGTCCCAGCAGAATGGTGGTGGTCCGGTTTTTAGAATGTGAGGCTACCCTTCAGGGGATCATCAGAAAAGTGCAAGATGCCATTGGAAGTCATGACCCCATGGTATTGACTGATGCGCAGGGGAATGCAATTTTGGAGTCTGAAGGAACAACAGGTTACTTTTAAGTCTTTACTTTTGTGATTTAAAATTAGATGGGACACGATAACTCATGATAACTTAACCAACACTAAGTTTTAATGTTTTTCCTGGTTTCATCCCCCACTGTAAAGGGTCACAGTACTGGAAACAAAATGCACGAAAGATTCTTGCTGTACAAGAACAGGGCTTCCAGGAGTTGCAGGGCACCAAAAGGAGGAGAATGAGGTAATCATAAGTATTAATATTTCTCTTATTTGTCCAAAGATTGAAATGCATTGTGTTTCTTTATATTTATCCTTACCTTTGTTGTTCAGACTATTGAAAAATCTTTATTTCAAATCAGCACCTGTTTGCCAACTCTTTGGCCTTTACTGCTTCTGTATTTTAGTGGCTTCTATAGTGTTTGGGACAAAGATTTATTTGGCTACCACTACTAAAACCGCTAAAACACAACCAGTATATATCTATTATGTTTTTTCCTTGTAACAGCCGAAAAGATGAAGATGCTGCAGGCATTGGAGAGGTCACTGAGAAGATAGAAGAGCTTGTGCTGGCATCACAGAGCCTACCAGATGTCACTTCAGCGATCAGAGCTCACCAATGTAGCTGCCACTCAAAGAGTGATCCTGACTCCTTCCCAGCTACAGAACATCAAGCAAGGGTTCTGCTGTGTTGTTTGTATGAGTAAGTACACAATAGATAGTCATTGTCCCACATGAACATTTATTTTGGATCCATTTTGTGTAGTGTGTTCCAGAATTTGAAATTTCTAAATACACATAAATTATTACGTTCTCTAACCCCGGTCACCTATGTCTCATCCACTACAATCAATTACATGTACTGAAGCGAACCTTTGTGTAACAGCCTATGGTGTAATGATACATTAACAAAGACATTTTAGGCTGAGTAAAAAGAAAACATTGTCACCCAGTACATCAATAACACATTGAGGTTGTATGGACACACCTACACACACACACACACAGTAACACACAGAATGAATAGTTTTTCTCATTTTGTCTTTTAGAATTCATTGAGGAGCCAGTCTTCACACAGTGTTGCCGGAGCATTATTGGCTGCAAAACATGTGTGGAACAGTGGCAGGAGACCTCTGTGCACTGTGCAAAATGTAGAGGGAACACTGCAGGCAGCAACATATTTGAAATGAATGGTCTGTCAGAGGCATTTTCTGTTCTGAGATCCCTTTTTGAAGAGGAGTAACATTTTGCACTTTTACACCAACAAATAGATAAAAAATCCACGTATTTGAGTTTGTTTTATAGGTTCAAAAATGTGGGTCAGAGCTGTAGTAGTGATGTGAATTTATTTACATGTTTGGGCTGGATGATGCCATATCGATGTTCATTGTTCCTGTTACAAATTTACAGTCTCTAAGTTAAACAGAG
>NW_025736831.1:0-336 GCF_021292245.1 Micropterus dolomieu
CAGAGAGAGGGAGACAGAGAGAGGGAGACAGAGAGAAGGAGACAGAGAGGGAGACAGAGAGAAGGAGACAGAGAGAAGGAGACAGAGAGGGAGACAGAGAGAGGGAGACAGAGAGAGGGAGACAGAGAGAGGGAGACAGAGAGAAGGAGATAGAGGAAGACAGAGGGGGAGACAGAGAGAAGAAGACAGAGAGGGAGACAGAGAGGGAGACAGAGAGAAGGAGACAGAGAGGGAGACAGAGAGATGGAGACAGAGAGATGGAGACAGAGAGAAGGAGACAGAGGAAGACAGAGGGGGAGACAGAGAGAAGAAGACAGAGAGGGAGACAGAGAGATG
>NW_025736832.1:0-5818 GCF_021292245.1 Micropterus dolomieu
AGGAGCAATGGCGACTCCCTCTGGCTAACCGAGGCTACTACACAATAGCGTCTGCACATGGTCTAATAAACACGATACGAACACTCCCTACTTCAAGGTTATAGGTGTCACTGCGTAACTTAGACATCAGAAGGCTCACACCAGCTAACTTATTATTTCCTGCAGCGTTTTACAACATGAACATTGTGCTAACATTAGAAATCTCACTCACCACGCTGGCCACATGTGAATGCATGTTAACTCTACAATACAGAAACAAACACAACAAAGTTGCTGTCACTTACTTTTCGTCATTAACTCAACACATGGCATATTGGAAGCTGGATCATTCAGGAGGAAATAAACATGCTAATCGTCACAGGTACGTGGGCGAAACTATGCTCGTTGAACTTGAAAAGTTTTCAGTTCCCACTATAGCCAACACACTAGCTACACACTTCCCCTACCGTAACCACAGAAGAAGAGTCTTAAAGCGGCAGGCACCCAGAAATGTCAGAGCCTTTTATACAGCCGCCCCCAAATGTGCAATGCACATTTGCTTCCAATAAAAGGCTTATCAGTCAGGTTGAGGGGGGCTCACAGAGGTGCCGTCCTCTTCGGACGGGAGAGCCGGCAACATCACTAACCGAGCTACCGGTCGGGTGTACACATGTCCTTTGATGTCCACATCAGCAGATCTAATACACCCATCGTCACTGCGGTGAATCTTGGTTACATGCCCAATGGGCCACAGGGCTCGAGGCAGCTGTGGGTCCACCAACATGACAACGGCCTTGTCCAATAGTTCAGGAGAAGAGGAGTGCCATTTCTGTCTGGTCTGCAGCCCAGGGAGGTATTCTCTGATGAATCTGAACCAGAATTGGTCAGCGAGAACTTGTGAATGCCGCCAACGTCTGCGGCTCAGGAGCTCCGTCTCAGGATAGACCACTTGGGGGAGGGATCCATCAGGCCGCCCCATAAGCAGACTATTGGGTGTCACAGGGTCGAGATCTGCAATGTCGGCGGATACATAACCCAGTGGTTTGGAGTTGAGAATTGCCTCAACTTCCAGGAGAACTGTGAGAAGGACGTCTTCATGAACAGGTTGGGCCCCCACACAGGTGTAGAGTGCAGACTTGACGGAACGGACCTCTCTCTCCCACACTCCGCCAATGTGTGGAGCTGCTGGGGGGTTGAACTGGAACTTAATCCCCTGACGTGCAAGTCGTTTCCTCAAGGTTGGCTCCATACTGGCGAAACCCTCTCTAAGCTCCCGTTCTCCCCCTTTGAAATTGGTCCCCTGGTCCGACCACAACTCTGCAGGTGTCCCTCTTCTGGCAATGAACCGTCTTAGGGCCATCAAGTAAGCGTCCGCATCCATATTTCTGAGGAGATCCAGGTGTACCGCCCTGGTTGTTAGACACTTAAATATTATCCCCCAGCGTTTCTCTTGGCGTCTGCCCACCTTCACCAACATGGGCCCGAAACAATCCACACCGGTGTAGTGGAAGGCTGGTTTGTGTAATCGAAGACGAGCAGTGGGAAGGTCCGCCATTCTGGGAATGGAAGGCTGAGCTCTCCAGCGCTGACATTCCGCACAGGAACGCTGGTGTCTGCGAATGGCCTCCCTTCCATGGATTATCCAGAATGACCGCCGCAACTCTGCAAAGACTCGCTCTGGACCAGGATGGTGCAGGTCGCCATCATACCTTTGGATAAGCAAGCGTGTAACTGGGTGTGAGGCATCCAGGACAACAGGGTGCAATGTCACGTCGTCTTGACCTTCCAAACGTCGGAGCCGACCTCCTACCCTTATGAGGCCCGTGGATTTATCTAACTCCGGAGCCAAGGTAAGTAATCGACTTCCAGAGGATTTCCCTGCTGCCAGGAGTTTGTAGTCCTCTGGAAATGACTGTTGTTGGGCTCGCTGGAGAACGATCATCTCTGCCTGTTGATACTGTTCAGCATTAGGCGGAGGACTGGAAGGCGTTTGTCCTTGGATTTCTTGAGCTGTGGCATCTATGAGCTCCTGCCAGGTGCGGTACACCTTGTCATCCTGGCTGATAGACGTCGGTGAGGTAACTGTTACTCCACAGAAGGTAGCCTTCCGGAGTTCCGCTTTGTCCTCAAGTGGCTCAGTGCGGGGCCTTTCTGGCCAGGTGGCTGGGTTCTGGAGAAGAAAGGGAGGTCCTTGTGACCATCGGTTGGGGATCTATAAGGGCTTCCAGGGTCTTCCCTCTCGTCAGATCATCAGCAGGATTGTTCGCCGAGTCCACATAGCGCCAGGCGCACGTCCCTGTTAACTCATGTATCTCAGCTATTCTGGCGCCTACAAAGACCTTGTAGCGGCAAGACTGGGAGTGCAGCCAAGTTAGCACTGTAGTGGAGTCTGACCACAACACAGTACGATCTACTGTCAAGGTAAGTCCCCTCTCGAGGACACGAGCTAGCTGCGCTGCAACCAGAGCTCCACAGAGCTCCAAGCGTGGGATGGAATGCAGACGTCTTGGAGCTACTCGGGAACGAGCTAGGATGAAGGAAAGGTGGATCTGGCCTTCCTTGTCCTCAGTTCTCATGTAGGCTACAGCTCCATAAGCTTGTTCAGAGGCGTCTGCGAAGATGTGCACCTCACGGGTGGCATCCTCAAGGTTGGCGTCCGCAGGCGCATATGCACGCGGAAAGGTAAGAAGAGGTAAGGACTGAAGTTCAGCCTCCCAGCTGAACCAGGCTTGCAGGAGTTCAGCAGGTAAGTTAGAGTCATCCCAACCTCGCTTCTTATCCCACAGCTGCCTAATGATGAGCTTTGCTCGGGTGGAGAAAGGTAACATGTAACCCAAGGGATCATATTGAGTAGCTAGGACTCGGTAAATGTTCCTCAAGGTTGGTGCCTCGTAGGCAACAGGCCTATGTTTGTAGCCCAAGGAGTCTGTTGCCCAATTCCAGCTGAGACCGAGTGTTGACTCCAGAGGGTTGGACTTATCTTGTGCCAGCCACAGGTCCAGGCTCTCTGATCTGGCCTCTTGAGGCAAATGGCCCAGGACGCTTGGATCGTTGCAGGCCCATTGACGCAACTCGAAGCCCGCAGCAGTCAGAATATCTCTCAGCCGATCCACCAGCAGCTTGGCTTCACCTGGTGTACACACACTCTGCAGGCAGTTATCGACGTAAAAGCAGTTCTCGACAGAGAATCTCAGGTTGTCATCAGGCTGGCAGTGGTCAACAACATGACGCTGCAAGGCGTATGTTGCACAGCAGGGGCTGCAGGTGGCGCCAAAAGGCAAAACTTGCCACTCAAATGTTCTTGGGGACTCTTCCACCTTCAGGTCCCACCACAGGAACCTTAGAAGAGGACGATCTTCAGGGATGAGACGGACTTGATGGAACATCCCCTTGATGTCGCCACTAACAGCTTTGGGATGTTCACGAAATCTCACTAGGACCCCCAGCAGCGGGGCACCGAGGGTAGGGCCAGGTAGCAGGTACTGGTTCAGGGTCTGTCCGAGGTATGGGTGTGAGCAATTAAAGACAAGGCGGTTCTTTCCGTTGTGGCTGACGAGGTGATGTGAGATGTACCAGCCTTCTTTGGTGGAGGTCTCCTCAGTGACTTCCCGCACAGCACCTGCTTCAATCAGCTTCTGCATTTCCATCTTGTAGGCGTCCGCCAGTTTGGGGTCTTTCAAGAGACGCCTCTCAGTATTACGCAGCATTGGCATAACTGATTCCTTCGGTGAGTGCAAAGGGGGCATGCTTGCATGGCGCAGCAATGGTGTGGCGTACCTGAGAATTCCATCTACCTCAGTGCGGACAGTCTTGGCTTCAAGCAATGTTACAGCCTGCTGATCCTGCTTTGACCGAGTCACTTCTCTCTCATGTCGGTAAGGTACAGTGTCTACTTGCCAGAGCCTCTCAACATGCTTATAAAGCTCCTCCATTGGTGGCGTAGATGAAGTGAACAGACACTGCGCAGGTTGGATGGGCCGCCCCATGAATGGGGTGGGGCCTTGAAGAGTCCACCCAAGCCTGGTGTGAACTGCGGCTGGGCCACCCGGTGGACCAAGCCTGACGGGCTCGACAGGTGTTATCAGCTGAGGGTTGTCGGAACCTACCAGGAGTGTTGGTTGAGCGTCTCTTAAGGCAGGTAGGGGGATGCCACTCAGGTGTTTGTATTTCCGCTGCAGGCGGTCAATAGGGTAAGTATGGTGCGCTAAGCTGAGGCGGCCAGCTGTGAAGGCATCATTGATCTTGTAGCTAGTCCGAGGGTTTGCAGCTGGTGAGACTTGGAAAGACACCGTGTGTCCATGGAGTATCTGGATGTCTTGACGGACTGTACGCAGAGGAAGAGCTTCAGGAGTGCCCTTTATGCCAAGAAACTTAGCGGCTGCTGGCAACAACATAGTCCTCTCTGACCCATCATCGAGGATTGCAAAGGTGTCGAGTGTCCGGTCCTCATAATGAACAAGCACAGGGACGACCTTTAACATGACTCGATTACCAGCTCCAGGTCTGTCCAGGTAAAGTGAGTCAGAGGCAGAGCTTGTTAAGCAGCTCTTGCCGGGGCGGCTGTGGCTCAGGAGGTAGAGCGGGTTGGCCGTTAATCTGAAGGTCGGCGGTTCAATCCCTGGCTCCCCCTGGTTGCATGTCGAAGTGTCCTTGGGCAAGATACTGAACCCCGAATTGCCCCTGGTGGCTATTCCGCCAGTGTATGAGTGAGAATGTTAGTTTCCGTTTGAGCACTTAGGCTCAGTGTATCAATGTGTATGACTGGTGAATGCAGATGTAGTGTAAAAGCGCTTTGAGTGGTCAAAAAGACTAGAAAGGCGCTATACAAGTATATACAAGTACGGAGCATCTCTTCTTTAACTGCTACATCTTTATTGCCCCTCTCTGCTCTTGTATTTATCTCGTGGAGAGCCAGTAGATGTTTTCCCTGACAGATGTTGCAGGGTTTCTTCAATGTGCACTGGGCTGCTTGATGAGCACGTGCACAGCGCCAGCACCGCTTGTTAACCCGTATCACTCTCGTAACACTCTCTAAGCTGGTCTTTGGATAGGTTGGAGACTGCACTGCACTGACTGAGATAATGCTCCGTGCTCTCACAGTAGGCACAGTAGGCTTTACTCTTGGCCCCTTTCTTCGCTGAATTCTCTTTGTGGGACAGAGACGCAGTCTCTGCAGACTCACCGGCTCCATGTAGGACGGTCACCGTTTGTCTCGCAGGTCGACCATCAGCCTTCACATTCTGCCTTTCCTTAATGCTACGTCCAGTAGCCTGACTGTCGAAACCCTGACACCACGATTCATAGCGAAGCCATTCTGCCAAATCCTGCAGAGTGTGGGTAGCCCCTAACTGCTTGAACTGATGACGACGGAAATCAGCTCGCTGTTCGGGAGGGAGCTTACTCAGCAGACGAGCAACATGTGAGCCACAGTTCAGTTCAATTTCCCCTTCAGGACCCAAAGTCTGCAACAAGCCCACTAACGATTGTATCTGGAGAGAGAACCTTTGGAATGCCACCGTATCTCCACGCTTGACTTCAGGGGTTTCTAGAACGCTTGCTATCTTCTTTAAGGCGAGCTGATGGGGCTGACCAAATTTATCATGGAGGGCTGCCATAGTGTCACTATATGGGGTTGGTGAGTTTAGATATGCATCTGCTATAAGCTTAGCTTCCTCCAGCCTTAGATGATCTAAAAGTATTTGATACTTGAAGAGTTCTGTAGCATTAGATGGGAGTAGGTTCTCTAGAGCTATGCGAAGCCGGGCAAACTCACTGGGATCCGGGTGAATGAACTTTGGGATTGTGGGTTGGGGCCCTCGATACACTTGTTCTCTCCCTG
>NW_025736833.1:0-541 GCF_021292245.1 Micropterus dolomieu
TAAATTCAGCTGATAGCAGTAAAATGCCATAGTATATTACTCTTCAAAGGGAAAATATGAATGAGAAGTGCGTGTGTGTGTGTGTGTGTGTGTGTGTGAAACAGAGGGACTGAAAGACAGAGAAAAATGGTTCAGGGGAGGAAGACAAATTGCAGAGGCGGTGTAACAGCAGGAAGTGATAAGTGTTTATACAGGTATATTTGCATGTAAAAGGTGGCTTGCAAATATTTTAGCAAATATTTTAGGTGCTAATGCATGTGTGCAAGCTGTGATAACCTTGCAGTGTGGGTGCTAATCTGCATTGAAGTGAGGGACGGAGCAATTTAAGGTGAACTTCCCATAACATAAAATGTCTGTGTTGTATCTGATCAAGGGTGAAGCTCTTTCTCTATCACAGACTGTCGCAGTCACTGTGTGTGTGTGTGTGTGTGTGTGTGTGTGTACAAGCATGAAAGTCGTTAATCACTTGGACAGTGCTCTGCTTCAACTTCAGTTCAAACTGTCAGAGAGGAGCAGGGACTTCACACCAAAAAATATACTG
>NW_025736834.1:0-2594 GCF_021292245.1 Micropterus dolomieu
CTCACAGTATCAAGTTGAAACAATAAATGATCATTCATTAAACAACTTCCTTAACTTAACTTACAGAGTTGAAATAGCTTAGATTTGTATGTTTGTTTTGACAAAAGAAAGCAAGTTTCTTTGAATGAACAATGTAATATAGGTAGTTGGTTTAACTCACAGTATCAAGTTGAAACCATAAATGATCATTAATTAAACAACTTGTGGAAGGTAACACCATGAGTTAAAATAAAGCTTTTGTTAAAGTTGAGTTTACTCACATTTTTAAGGCAGCAATTGAACTTAAGTTTTTAAGTTAAACTACCTTGATAATTTTTACAGTGCATGGGAGCCTGACGTCCAGCTAGCTGGTAAAAGCTTGCTTCATTAGCTGGAGAGAACTTTAAAAGGCCCATCCCCAGTGTTCAGGTTTCCTCTGTGCTCTATGGCTGCTGATCAAACTTCCTTTAAACAATTGCTGGTAGATTACCATCCTAACAATTGCCGTCCCTTATCAAACATTCCTTGCCATTAATTCATCATATACTCTCCATGGATGCCCCCCGCCTGAGTCGCCATGTATGTAATAAAGATTGTGTCACTCCGTGGCTTGATACGGTTGTCTGAGTCTATCAAGGTCCAGGTTCCCTGGGGAGAAATGAAAAAGGACTGCAGAAGCAGATCTATAGAAGCCGGGCAAAATGAGATTGAGAGCTCTTTTTCCTTTTTATGTCTTGATATTTTGAACTGATGTTCCACTTATAGCAGTATAATGACATAAGCGCTACAAATTCACAGGCATTTGGAGATAAGTGAAGGGAGTCATTGAGGCGATTTTAGGCATGATTACTATAAATTAGGATTCTTGTGTGGGCACATTTTTGTAAGGTTGGATCTCTTCATTTGAAATCCCATAAATATATTCAAAGTAAAAGCTGCTATTAAGGTTAAAAAAGGAAAGGAGGAAAGCTGATAATACTTACAAAACACGCACTGCTGATAGATCTACATACAACTGATAGTTTTTATGTGCTTGACCCCCTCTTTTCGCCATACGCCCACAAAATCCACTCTGAGACAAAGTTGTTGCCCCGAGGTTACTTGCCTCATTGGCTACAGGCTAATAGCACTGACCTCAGCCACAATGAAAGCCTTTAAGTGCCTTGTACTTTCCTAACTCAAATGCTTCACAGACCTCCTCCTTGACACCCGTTTGCCTCAAATGAGCATAATACAGTCAGCACTGGCCTAAACTTTGTTGAACTTTATCCACTCACCCTCAGCCTTTTCCAAACCGTGGAAAAAGAGGCATAATGTGTTGTACAGCTGGAGAGAATGATAACACCAGTGATAACAGGGATTTAGATGGCAACAAAGAAAATAAGAGTGACGCTGTGGAGAGTAGCATCAGGTTGTTCAAATTATTTAAAAAAAGCTGTCAACGCAAAGGATGACAGATCAGTAAAAATATCTGGTAGCTGTTTTGCATTATGGTCTACTGGGGCAGCTGTCGGTAGAGAAATGGGTACTTCGAAGATGGATTTCTCCCTACAAGAATTTTGGTGCAGAGTGACGAGTCAAGAAAGACGCCCCTGCTCTTTATTCAGATGAGTTGATGTCAAAGCATGCTATTTATCTTTGATGTTTGAGATAGCTGAAGGTTTTTATTTCTGCCTTAAACTTCAGTTACATGCCTAAGATGGCCTGATGTGATATCATGTTGTCCACAGCTGAAAGAAAATAGAAGCGCACCCTAAAAGCTCCCGGGAAAAAGGTCCACTCAGGTCCATAAACAACAGAGGCGTTGCCTAGAGTCATGAATTTGATGAGACTTGGATGAAATATATTTGTAACTTGACTTTTTCTTTAACAGCAATGACTCCGGATTTCATTTGGACTTTATCCTTTTGGCCTGGATAGACCTGATATCCTCCCCAAGCCCAACGATAAATAATGATGTTATTAAAAAATGTGCAATGAATCAACTCCTGTCAATGGATATATTTGAATAAAAATGAATCAAGTTGCAAAGCAGGAGGGAAAGCGTTTGGCAATGCTGAACAACAGTGATACTTGAGATCATCTATAGACTACTGTGGTAAAGAAAAAAAGGACGTTGCTTACACTCCAGGAAAACAAAGTTTTTTGGCTTTTTCCCTCTCCTTTATTGAGTTATCTTTTTTGTGCATGTAACAGGTTTGCAAAGTGAAAAAGTCCAGCCCAAATGGAGTTCCCATGTCCCACACTGCTCTGAACTGCTAGAAAACAGCTCATTTGTAGTCCAACCGCCCTCCTTTCATCCTTGTGACGACACAGGGTTGAAAGCAAAATGCGTTTTATATACGCTCACCAAGCGGCAGTCAATGGACATAAAGTTGTTACTATGATGTAGAGACAGAGCCCAGTTAAAACTTTATGGATGAAAGATACTTTTGTTACAGATTAATAACTCACCACTCTGAAACTCTTGCTCCAGTCTATGTTGCCAAGCCGGTCGGCAACATGTACAGCTGAACCAAAGCAGTGTTTGCTTCTCACTGACCCGCCCTTTTCTGCTTCTGATTGGCTATTACCGGCTTTTCTATGACCCACCCTTCTCTGCTTCTGATTGGCTA
>NW_025736835.1:0-776 GCF_021292245.1 Micropterus dolomieu
TTTTTACAGACCATCATTTAGTCTTAATGGAGCTGATTCTTTCTCCCACTGGAAAACCAAAATTCACTTGGCGTTTTAATGTTAAATTATTACAAGATATTAATTTCAAATTGTTTTGGGCTTACTGGAGATCTCAGAAAGATGATTTTCTTTCCCTGGCTCAGTGGTGGGAGGTAGGAAAAGCTCAAATGAGGGTGTTTTGTCAGGAATACACAGCCAGTGCCACAACAAACATCAAGAGAGCTGTGCAGGAGTTAGAGGGCCAGATATGAGACTTGGAAAATGCCTTACGAACAGATCAGCAAAATAATGATCTTTTACGATCTAAAAAACAGGAGCTTAACTCCTTCCTGCAGGAGAGAGCCAAAGGGGCTTTAGTCCGAGGACACTTCACCAGACTACAGGACATAGATGCACCAACCACTTTCTTCTTTAACTTAGAGAAGTCAGTTGCTTCAAAAAAACAGATGGTGTGTCTCCCTGATGGGAAGGTGACCACAGACCCAACGGAGATGAGGAAGCATGCAGTGGACTTTTATACAGACTTGTTCAGGGCAGACGGCTGTGATGTGGACTCTGCTGCGGAGCTTGGACATAACTCTTGATGAACTGACTGCTGCTGTGTCTCAGATGGCGTCTGGCAAGGCTCCAGGAATAGAGGGTCTACCATCAGGCTTTTTAAAACAATTCTGGACCATCATGGGACAGGACCTTCTGGACGTTTTTAAAGAGTGTTTTATAAAAGAGACACTTCCAGCATCCTGCAGGCGTGCAGT
>NW_025736835.1:796-3186 GCF_021292245.1 Micropterus dolomieu
CCCTGATGGGAAGGTGACCACAGACCCAACGGAGATGAGGAAGCATGCAGTGGACTTTTATACAGACTTGTTCAGGGCAGACGGCTGTGATGTGGACTCTGCTGCGGAGCTTCATCAGGGGCTTCCTCAGCTGGGTCCAGCAGATCAGGAGGCACTCTGGGTTTGGACATAACTCTTGATGAACTGACTGCTGCTGTGTCTCAGACGGCGTCTGGCAAGGCTCCAGGAATAGAGGGTCTACCATCAGGCTTTTTAAAACAATTCTGGACCATCATGGGACAGGACCTTCTGGACGTTTTTAAAGAGTGTTTTATAAAAGAGACACTTCCAGCATCCTGCAGGCGTGCAGTCCTTTCTCTGCTGCCTAAGAAGGGAGATTTAGCCCTTTTAAAGAACTGGAGACTATAAGATTCTCTCCAAGGTCTTATCAAATAGATTGAAAACTGTTATTTACTTTTTAATTGGTGCAGATCAATCGTACTGTGTACCGGACAGGTCTATGTTTGATTTTAATGAGAGATGTTTTTGATATTTGCAAAGTATATAACATCAATGTTGGTATCATATCTATTGACCGGGAGAAGGCTTTCGACCGTGTGGAGTTTCTTTTTTCTACCTTACAGGCTTTTGGTGTTGGGGAGGGTTTTCTGTCTTGGGCAAAGCTGCTGTACCGTGATGCTTGTTGTGTGGTGAAGGTGGGAGGTGGGTTGAGTGTTCCTGTATCAGTTAGGAGAGGGATCAGGCAAGGCTGCCCCATCTCAGGCCAGCTTTACAGCTTTGCTATTGAGCCTCTCCTCTGCAGGTTGAGGAGCAGACTGGGGGGTCATTCCCTGCCAGAGCTGTCTCAGACGCCCCCTGTTGTTGTATCAACATATACTGATGATGCAAATGTATTTATTTGCAATCAGGGAGACATTCAAGAGCTTCGAAGAAAGTTTGGCCTTGTCTGGAAAAGCTTCCTCTGCCAAGGTGAACTGGGGAAAAAGTGAGGCTTGTTTAGTGGGGGAGTGGTGCGTGGGGAGCACTCCTGGTCTTCCTGGGAACCTTAGGTGGGGAAAAAGGGGTATAAAAAGCCTACGAGTTTTCTAGGGAGTGAGGACTTTCAGAGGCAGAACTGGAAGGGAGTGCTGGAAAAGGTAGAAGCCTAGTTGTCTAAATGGAAATGGTTGCTACCTCACCTGTCCTATAGGGGAAGAGCTCTGATGGTGAATAATCTGGTCGCATCATCTCTGTGGCACAAGCTCATCGTGCTGGTGCCACCGGCAGGCCTGTTGAAAGAGGTGCAGCGGCTCCTGTTGAACTTCGTCTGGTCCAGTCAACACTGGCTGAGGGCGTCGGTCTTGTATCTCCCTGTGGCAGAGGGAGGACAAGGACTTGTGGACATTCTGTCCAGAACCGCGGCCTTCAGACTGCAGACGGCACAGAGGCTGCTGTATGGCTGCAGTCGCTGCTGGTTAGCTCCTGCTCGACTGCTTCTCTGGATAAACGGTTATTTCTGCTGAGACCATCTGAAGTTGGCCTGACAGGACTCACACCTTTCTACAGCTCAGTGATTAATGCCTGGCAGACACTGACCCCCACACGACCCCAGGCCAGGGATGTGGATCTATGAGGGGCCGCTGTTTAACAACAACTTCCTTAGAAACGCCACATTTCCCTCGGCTTCATTAAGAACTAAATTTGTTGAGGCCGACATTATTAAACTGGGCCACCTCACAAAAGCATCCATGGAAACACTCAGTGGCATCACAAACATCAGGTCCTCCAGAGTGCTGAGTAGGATTGTGGAGGAAGTGGGGAAGTGTACATTTTTCCCTCTCTGAGCGTCTGTCCTGCTGCTGAGGAGTGACGAGAGGAGACTTCTTCTCTCCATGAAAACACCAGTGCTGGGTAGATTCAGCTCCTGTGGGAAGAAGCAGCTGTACTACAGCTGTGTGAAGGTGCTGAACCTTTGCTCTCTGGCTGGAGTCAAGGAGTGTAATGCTTAGTCTTTATTTCATGTTTCCTGTTTAACCGGAAGTTTATTTTGAAAGGACACTATACACATGGAAGAAAGGGAAATTAACAAGAGGGAAAATAGTAGTGAAGCGGTAACGGCACCTAGACAGAAAAAGAAAAGCACAAGTGTTCAAAAGATAAAGGTACTTTAGCACCAGTCCAGAGCGGCTACAAGGTATGTTTACTGCTATAGTTTGTGTCTGTGTACATTTGAGTGTATTTAGTGCAAATTGCTAACTTTCCGGTTATGTGTTAAGCTAATGCATTGTCTTATTTTCTGTCTGTAAATTTCTGTTCAGCTCTTCCGTTGGTCTGTACGTTGCTCACTGCAAGGAAGTTCAATAAAAGACAACAGAGCATCAGTCAAGGCTGACCTTTTTTCCACTGCATAG
>NW_025736836.1:0-3592 GCF_021292245.1 Micropterus dolomieu
ATGAAGAAACTAAACAGCCTCTCTGCTGCACAGCCCTTCTCCTCAACATCAAGCTGATTGTGCTTTTAGTTCCTCAAACATTTCTGCTCTGGAGACGCAAAGAATCTCATTGGTTGAGTTGGACTTCAGTGGGCGGGGCCAGAGAATCCCCTTTTTAGAGATTGGCTGTCTACCAAAGTTCAGTTCAGCCAGTGAGATTATTTGTGCATCCAGAGCAGCTCTGCCTCAGAGAAATGTTTCCTGAATGTCCACTTTCAGTTCTTCACACCACTGTGAGACCGAGGCAGGTCCCACTAGAAGGAAGCCTACCTGAAGACCTGCTCTTTATTCTGGGAACATGGAGGACATTTCATTAGGGACGTCCTGATCAGGTTCTTTTGTCCCCTGTTCTAATCAGAGTCATTTAAAATTAAGTATCTGTCCAAACAGAGTCCTGATCTGAAACTTGTCCAAAATAACAGAGCAACAGGTTAACACATATAAACCAGTTTTTTCTGAGCAGGTATCAGCAGAAACAATTTCTTTATCAGGGAGCAGCAGAAACAGTCTGTGTTCAGTAACAAGTGTCCCTGTTAGAGTGAGGTGAAGTGTCGCAGTCGCTCATGCACACGCCCGCCTGCTGCCGAAGGTGAATTTAACTTTTTGTACGCCTCGCGATCAATGTGCTAGCAGGTAGGGTTAGCCTCCAACGGCCTTTTCTGACCCAGAACTGTCTGAACAGGCTGTGTCCGTACACAGCACAGTTTTCAAATCCATGTTCCCACTGGATTCGTTTGGCTTCTGCCTGGAATTCACTGCTTCTACCCTCAACTACTATCCATCTCAAAACACAACCATGTCTGACATTTCATCCATTCTGCAAACACTCTCCTGCGTACCTCATCAACCTCCGCAACTAACCAACAACATCAGAAACCATGGGCGGAGCGGAGGGGGTGGGGCTAATTGGGTTTAAGCACTAAAGAAGAAGAAAAATAGAACTCTTCTTCTTTGGCATCTTGATAGGACGCTATTGTCTGTGCTGTTTTACTGGCGCCCCCTCAGTGAGCGAGCGTGCTAGCTAACCAGCTAGTGTTATGGACAACGTTTGTTATGCGCAGAGGTAAACCTGACCGGCCGTTCAGAGAGAAGCAGCGTCAGACAGTGAACAAGTGTTTCAGGTTTGTGAGTCTGCAGCTGTAACACTTGAGTTCAGTCACTGTATTTCTGGCTAGTTAGATGTTATTAGGTGATATTATCTCACTATTAGAGATGTTCGGCTGATTCTGAGGCTCGTTTCCCTCCTGTGAAGCGCACAGTTTCAACACATTGTGCCTGATTTTGTATCACATGATCATCTCAGGGCGTTTTCCAGCTGATCTCAGCACATTAGTGGGATAAGAAGCGAGAACAATTGAGAAATATGGAGATAAAGATTAGAAAGACATGAGAGAGTATGAGAAAGTATGAGGACATTTCCTCCTGGTGACAAATATACCAAGTAGCCTACAGGTGCATCTGCTGTAAAATAATTTTCTTCCATAATTTAATTCAAAAATCTCATTTTATAAATATTTCAAGCCTTTTTTTCATTTTAATCTTGATGATTAGGGCTCACAGCTCATAGAATCAAAACTCTAGTAAAACAAAATGTATTAGAATTTCAGAATAAATGATTTATTATAGAGAAATGTCGACCTGAGAAGAGCTCTTATCAGCTAATTAACTCAAAACACCTGCAAAAGTTTCTTAAGCCTTTAATCTCTGTCTGGTTCTGGTGCTCACAATGAACTTTTCCACCATATTCAGTTTTTTTAGATTTGAGATGTTCCTGTACTGATGTAACAAAAGTAATAACAGGCTAGTTTAATGAATATCACTGTCCAATCACATCACATGTCTGAATCTCATAAATATCAACCAAAGTCAGGTTAACCCTAACCCTTTTTTACTTTTATTGCACACATGAGACTAAAGTTATTAGTTTCAGCCAGTTGTGGTGGCGTCTCGGCCTCAGTCTAAAAGTTTTACACGTCTCCAGATGCAGCTGTGTTTGCTTAGCTTAAAGCCCCAAAGCTTCATAATGCTTCATCCACTCATCACCACTCGCTAGCTACTGTCAGCCGATCTGACTGTGTTTGAGTCTGAGACTATTATTTTGTCCCCCAGATGAGTCAGCTGGGGAAGAGGAAGGACGGGCGTCACAGCAGCTGGATTAACTACAAACTGGTGATCCAGGGACTCCAGAAGAAATAAAAAGTGAAAGCAGGTGAAATGGAAGAGGGACAAGAGATGAAAATGTGTTTAGAAGAAAGGAGTGAAGGGAGCACAGATGCCAGAAGTAAAGAGAATAAGATATGCATTTAATCTTTATTGCATATTAAGTTTAGGGCTGAGAGAAGGACGGTGGTGACCATGAAGGAGCTGAAATTAAAGTAAATTAGGGATGTAAACTAAGCTAATGAGACGTTTTGGATTTTAATGTGTAAATGAAATGTTTAGTAATTATCCACTAATCACATACACAAAGAGATTATTCAAAGATTTTATAAATGTTTTATAATCAAATAGAATCATGAGGTGCTGAGAGATTCCCACCTCCAGTGATGATCAGAAACACCATATTTCTACTGTACCTTGGTTATGTAAGTTAAAAACAGAAACATCAGATAAGTTTTGTCTCTTTTTAGTTGCCAGGAGAGAAAATGAGTGATCTTCAACATTAGTTGTGTTTTGGATTAACTCCAGCTGGAGAACAATTAAATCCAAAATAGATTGGAGCTCTACAGGACGATTATTTTCCAAAGCAACATTCATCTTTTTCCCAGATAGTGTCTAGGTTGTTAGGCATTCTTTCATCTCAAACAGCATGAAAAATAGTGCACGTAGCCGGCTTAATGGGAAAAAATCTCCCCGGGGGTGCATGGCCCCGGACCCCCCTAGGTTTGTGCTAAGCCCCGAATGTTTACAACGTCTGGCTCCGCCTCTGTCTGAAACATCTTTCCATTTGAAGTTTCTTCTTGGGGTTCTATGTGATACAGAGCACATGAAGAGACTGTTCCCCCCTCAGTCTCAACTCCCCTGGATCCCTCCTGCCTACCTGCCACCGATCCATCGTTCTCTTCCTTCCATCCATCACCATGATCCCTCCCCTCAACTCTCCATCTCTCACCTTTCCATTACCTCATTCATCACTCTGATCCCATATTCAAAATCCATATCTTTACTGGCCTGGTCTTTGGTAGTGAATGGAAACTGATGTTGTGATTAAATAAAGAATTGAACAACTACTACATGCTAGCTATTTTAGGCCTTATCGAAATATTTTAAACCTATAACATTTAAACACGTTTATTCATTTAGGGTAAATATATTTTTAGTGGCTTCATTTCTAAAGTTTTACATCACAATCCTGGTGATGGAGTAAACTGATTCAAGACTTCATCATCACATAAGTTTAACAGTGTGACTCCCTCTAGTGGACGTTGTGGAGTATTCTGTTGTCTTTGCTCCAAAGGTTTTTGTACAGAGTTTTGGTGTTTCCTGTCACTGTGGGCTTCACAGCACAGTAGTACACAGCAGAGTCTGTCACTGCAGCAGAGGAGATCTGCAG
>NW_025736837.1:0-3156 GCF_021292245.1 Micropterus dolomieu
TTTTACAGTCCATCAAGGGAACTCATGCAAAGACAAACTCAAACCAATCAAAATGGGTAATAACCTCATGGGCAGTGATTGTTTATCATCATGTACATGATGTCACATATTGTCCATATAAGGACGATGATGGAAGACGGCTGCTGAATACTTGTTTATTGTAGCTGCCCCTTAAATTAACAGTGAAAAACTACATTGTTTTAGTTTCAATATTTTATTCATGTATTTTTCTGTAGGCGGAGGCCACACCCAGCGAGGAGGAGGCGTCTACAAAGCCATCACCTGCCTCTGCTGAGGAGGAGGAGGAGGTTAGTGCGCTGTGTGTAACAGGATGGAGCATGCAAAGCTATTTTCTTGTCATTGGTGATGGAGATTAAATGAATATTGCGTTCCATTTATATAGTGCTTCATCTTTGATACTCAGTCGTTCAGTGAAGAGGGCAACTTGCCTCGACCCCTCCAATATGTAGGACCCAGCTAGCAGCCATTTAGCACCAGAACACTCAGCTCACATCAGCTTGACGTGGAGAGTGAGGAGGCCAGTTTCACAAATCTAACTCAAACCCACAGATCAGTGTTGTTTTCACTCAGAAATAGTTTAGTAGTTTGCCTCAAGTGAAGGCTGCACGTGTGCACACTGAAATGGCATTAGACCTAATGTTAGTGTCATGTGATGAGTGTAAATAACCAATAAAAGCTGATACTGCAACACACAGACACAAACTGACACTACGTTTATACAAAGACAGGAATAATTTCATGTGTTACAAGAGGGGGCCGATAATAAAGACGTTGTAGTCGACAGCGTTTCACTAAGTTTATATAGTTTCCCCTAACTCAACACCTCACAAACCTCCGTGGTTTTTTAAGGGAGTCTGGGGCGGATTAGCCGCCGCCTCACGCAGAGACAGGAGAACTGTTTAGAAAGGAACTAAGACGTTGTCTGGTGTTCTCTAATAAAGAAAACGTTGTAATGTGAAGTAACATGGCTTTAACATTAAGATAGCTAGCTAATAGTGAAACGAGTCTTCATCATCCAGAGAGCCGAGGTTACGGCCCTACTCTTCAGATGCTCCAGCAGAACTGACGTGCCCCCAGGAGAGGTGGCTTTGAAGACGCTGCAGTTCACAACCTTTTTGGCCGAGTGAAGAGTGAAACGCTCCCACACTCTGGAGCTTTTAGCTTGTGAAGGTGTTAATACCAGCGCTGATGTTGTTTTAGTAACTTTACTGTTCACATCACTTCACTCCATTTAGCCAACGTGTCGGTGACGTCATCGATTATTAAAGCCAATAATCGCTTTTTGTCGCCTAATTAGATTATTTGTTGCAGCCCTAGTTTTCAGCAATTTTCCGGTTTGATTTGATAATGAAAATATGCCCGATATCGGACGATAATTTATCGGATTGATGATTATCGTGCATCCCTAAAAAACTGTAGGTGTAATGGATGGTCTGGTTAATGGGGTTGGTGGCACAGTCACACATATAGTTTATGGCAATAATAAGTTTAAAATTTGCTGAGGGTGAAATTGGCGTGCAGCGGAGGAAACGCTGTGCAGACGCTTCAGCAGCTGAAATGGGTTCTACAGGTGTTGAAGCAGAAGAGGAAAGGGTTACTAATAAAGGTCAGCTGTTTGGGTTTGTACAGTGCACAAAGTACAAGGACTTAGTGTAGAAGAAGCCGTAGAGTCCCTTAAAAGAACGTTTGCACCTGGACAGGCGGATGTGGCGTTAAGTGGTGTTAGGAGTTTGTCAGGGCTGCTTCTTCAGGATTGTGAGGAGAAGGCCATATATTGGAAAGACAACATTAAAGATGCAATAAAAACATGCCTCCCTTCTTGGTCGAAAATTCAACACACAAACCGTAACTGTATTTCTGCTGAACGTGCAAAATTTAAGGCGACATGTAGCAGATGTGGCGTTTGCAGCTTAACTGTATAGCTGCCACAGAAACATGGCCGCCTGCAGTTTCCTCTTTTGAAACTGGAAAGATTGAAGGTTCTAGTTTTCATAGTCAGCCACAAAGTTTATCTCACAGCAGCAGCAACCCAACATTGATTGAAATACAAGGCCAGTCGGCATATAATGTTCTCCAGGGACCAAATATTAAGTTGGACTGTTTGGTTTGCACCACATCCAATATACTAATGGCAGTTATTTATCGGCCACCGTCGTATCCCACGCCTTTGTTTTAAGAACATCTGGGAAAGTTTCCTGATTGGCTGGATCCAATAAGTAACACGATTGCTATCACGGGAGATTTCAACGCTAATATTTTAAATTCATCAACAATCTGCAGGTTTCCTGCAGACGAGGGGTTTGTCCAACATGTCACTCAACCCACAGCAGAGAAAGGCACATTATGATGTAGAAGCAACAGTGTTGCCGCCATATTTCAGTGACCATGAGGGGATTGGATGTTCTTTTCCATCTAGGACTTGAAAACGAACATTAGTATTAGTGGTTAATTCTTGGCAGAAATGTTGTGTTGGTGGACAGAGCCAGAGTCCATCATCAGTAGTGTTGAGAGTAGAACGAGCGCGATCTGATCTGCTCAGTCCCAGGATGTGTGTCCTGATGTGTCCTATTTTATCCGTTTGGAAAAATGTTTCCTCTTGTTGGTTCTTGTATGTTTTAATGTGTTCAATATAATAAAAAAAGCTTATTTTCCTGCATTTCAACAGCATTTATTAGTAAAACATCGTTTTTACCTCCTGAAATATTGATTTAGATTTGGAGACTTAAATTAATCACAATTATGCCGTAATATCAGATGCTTCTGCTCATATGCTGTGGCTAATGCAGGTTTTCAGAACCTTTATTTTAGATTTCAGGATCTGCATCTTTCCTGAAGTTGTTGATGTTTTTAATGTGTTTTCAATGAAAAAACAAACACTTTAAAAACCTTCTTGTATTTCAGGATCTTTGTGTTTCCTGCTGATGTTTCTGTATATTTTTGCTTTCCAATGTTAAAAAACCCAAAATAACCTGAAGGTTTCTTTTACTGCGTAACAAGATCATTTCTTAGTCAAACATTACAAACATTGGCCTCATACAGTACATATTAAAGTTCTCTAATCATTGCTGTGTGACTCCATTGTTGTCCACATGAGGAGAACAAAGTGAGAAATGCTGTTGCTAACGCAGCTTTTGC
>NW_025736838.1:0-9414 GCF_021292245.1 Micropterus dolomieu
CCAGTGTGACGTGAAGCAGCAAATGTTGTGATCAGACTGCAGCATCTTACAGGAAGTTCAGACAGTAACTATTGTTGTTCATCTTTTCAACAGCTCTGCAGGATGGAAACACTGGTCTCACCAATGACCAAATCCCATCTGTCTATACAGGAACTGAAGGAGGAGATATCAGAGTTAGATGCGCCTTTTCTTCATATAGAAGCGCGATGTTCTTTTGCAAGAGAGAATGTAAACGAGAGGACATCCTCATTCACACAACTGGTGTCAGAGATCAGAGAGGCAGATACAGCATCACATATGACAGAGCAGGAAATGTTTTCGTGAGCATCACACAGCTGACCAAGTCTGACTCAGGACTGTACAGATGTGGTCTGGGTGGATCAAACATCAGGTTTGAAATCATTGTTGTAGATGGTGAGTTTCTACTGAAAGTCATGAAAATGTTTTTTTCCTGTCTGAAGAAAAGCTTCACTGTTCACTGGTTCTGAAGTGAATGTTTTCTTTAACAGTTGTGGTTTATGAAGAGTATTTTTCCTTGTGTTCACCTGCAATCAAAGAATACTTAGACCACTTTTTCAATAGGCAAAGATCTATCATATTGTGTGCAGAGGCTGAGATTATGATGCTCTGAATCTTTGCTGGAAGAATCCAAATCAGTCACAGACTGGTAGAACTGGGCAGCTCCCAGTGTAACTGGGGATCACATTTGAAACTGTAATTATTGTGATCATCATGTTAAATACAGCCCACTAATACAGCAATTTATACTAGTTCCAGGTTGTGGATAGAGCCTCTGCAGTGGCCAGATGTAGATTTAGCCAGAGTCAGGATGCCATTGTGTCAAAATGTGCTCCTTCTAGCCGCCTCTTCCTGAGAGCAATAGGAGGAGGCCTTGTTCTATTTTACAACTGCTTTACCAAAGTTATTGTTTTAAATATTGTACAGTAATCTTGTTTACATAAACTCATCACTGTGATGAGTGCTCAGTGTTTTAAAAAGCTGTGTCCATGTTGTAAAGGCTTTTTTCAATTTGTACAATTTTCAGGAAATCTGTTTCAATATTTTAAAAAGCTTTGACAATATTTTAAGGTCCAGTTTTTCATTTAGGAGCACATGTGCTCCATGGGAAAAGGGAATCATAGAGCCCTGTGAGGCCCTTTTGTGTTTTCATTTATATAATTCAGGGATATTCACAGCATTTCCCTTTCATATCACATTCTGACCGCCTAATTGTAGTCACTGTTGCACTGTTGATATTTTAAAGTAAGTGGTTGCGTAGTAGTAATTTTAGGATTCACTGTGTGTACCCTTATCTAAATGTAGTGGTATGTGAACAGTGGTAAGGTGGTGACCCAGGGCGGGGTGCCTGAATATTTCCCTTATTATTAAATCCAAATGTTAACAGGTATGACTCTACTGGCCTTTTCAACATCAGTCCTGTAAGCTCTCAGACTGTTCATTTAAAACAGGTTTAAACTCATTTATCTCATCAGGAATTCTGCATGTTTTTGTTGTTCACAGCTCACGTAGTTCCCACTTCAAAACCAAAATTCACTCTACTGGTCTTTTCAACATCAGACCCATCAGCCTCCACACCAACACAGATTTCTCAGACTGACCAGCAGCAGACTGGGACAGCATCACCTCGAGGTACATCCACACACTGCCTGTTAGATGAAAGTCTATAACTGAAAGCAATTCAATTCAATTTTATTTATATAGCGCCAAATCACAACAACAGTTATCTCACAGCGCTTTTCATAAAAGAGCAGGTCTAGACCGTACTCTGTGATGATATTTACAGAAGCCCAACAGTTCCCACCAAGAGCAGCACTAGGCGACAGAGGCAAGGAAAAACTTCCTTTTAAGAGGCAGAAACCTCGAGCAGAACCATGGCTCAGGGTGGGCGGCCATCTGCCTCGACCGGTTGGGGGTGAAGGAGGGAGAGAGAGAGAGAGCGAGAGCGAGAGAGAGAGGGATGTAAGGAGAGAGAGAGGGGAGGGAGGCAGCCTACACAATATACACACAGAGGTACAGACAGTGAAGTTAATGTTGCTATAAACTAAATGAAAAATGGTACAGATATGTATAATAGTGTTAATGGTAACCATCGTAATGTTAATGATTATAATAACAATAAGACTAGCAACAATAGGCGTTGCAGCAGAGGGTGTCGAGCAGGAACACGGGGGCAGCAGGAGACCCGCAGCCACAGATCCAGACTCCACAGCTCCAGAGCCAGAAAACCTGCAGGAAGTGATAGGAGAGAGGAGAGTTCATTTAAAACAGGTTTAAACTCATTTATCTCATCAGGACTTCTGCATGTTTTTGTTGTTCACAGCTCACGTAGTTCCCACTTCAAAACCAAAATTCACTCTACCGGTCTTTTCAACATCAGACCCATCAGCCTCCACACCAACACAGATTTCTCAGACTGACCAGCAGCAGACTGGGACAGCATCATCTCAAGGTACATCCACACTGTTTGATAGATAGAAAGTCTATAACTGAAAGCAATGACATGCAATTGTCCTTCCAGGACATAGCAAAGCATCTCAGCCAGTGGCTTTGGAGAAGGTCCCAGTCAGAGTCATGAAATCAGACTTTGTGTATTGTCTTGGTGTGCATGTGTGTGTGTGTTAATGAGGTGATACAATAGAGCTGCATGTTTTTCATGCAGGTATGAGTTTATAAAAGTGCATATATACTGTATTATTGCAAGACATAGCTCCATCAAACACAAATCACGTGAGCTTCAACAGCACACTTCAGTTAGTTTAGTTTGTACAACCGACCAATCGTGAGTCCTGTCTTTTTCTGTCTTGTATCTAACTTGTATCTTTCCAGAACCATCAGATCGGTGAGACTTTGGATCTTTGTAGTACAATATGAAGGACCAGAATGAGCAATGGCTGCAACAAAATCATTTGATTTGAACAAACTGTCCCTAGTTGAAGGCATTGTGCTCCAGAATCAGCTGAAGAATGATATACACATGATTCACCCAAGGTTAAGTAGTTTTCACTAGTGAGAGTTAGCATAACTGTTAGCAACTGTAGAAAACACTGTTTCTATGGTTACATATACATGCAGTACTGATTTAGAACAGTGTCGGCGTGTCCTGTAACATGATTTTATTGGATATCTGCCAGCCAATTGGAAATGGCTAAAAATGCTACTGTGTAAGAAAATTAAATACCTAATCGTGATCTGATACTTGTGTGTACCTTGATGAGCTCTGACTGAAAACCTTTGACCTACCCGATGAGAAAGAACACAGTTTGTTACAGAAAATTCTTCTCTTAAGGAATGGAGTCTACTTCAAAAAAAGATTCTTCTACTCTATTCTTTACATTTCAATTTATTAGCGAATAGCTCCTTGAGATGCAGCATCTCGTTTTCATGAGGGTCCAAAGACACACATGCATAATACAACAGAAAAAATCCAACCCTAGGACAGAAAATACAAAAACGCAGAATAAATACTTAAAACAACTGAGTTACAAAGCAGCTTGCACCCTCACCCCAGACCAATGACGACGAAAACAGAATTTTAAACATTTCCAATAAACTTTCAGCAAATTACAAAAAACTAAAAACTAAATCAAAAGACACATCATGGTTCAGACATGTCATATCTCGTACAATAAGTACATCACATATAGTTGAGAAAGACAAGTTATTGCATATCTCTAAGTGAATATGTAGAACTACAAGGAAACAAGAGTACTTTCAGATAAGGAGGACAATCGAAATTGGCACATTTGAAAATAAACTGAAACCAATTGAAGTCTCTTCCTGAATTAAGCTGAAGCCAATTTAGTGATTTATGCATTACACAATGATGAGTTTTAAAAGGACACCTCATAACAAATCTACACAGAGAGTTAAAGACCACATGAAGTGGGTTAAGAACAATGTCACTAGTATTCATGTAGATGATATCAGCCTAGTGTATAATGGGAAATATCATCTAAGACATTAACCTTTTCCTGACTTTAAATCTGAAACAATTAACAGATCTATAGAGTGAACTGAGACAACAATATGTTATTTTTGTTATGTAATCAATGTGAGGTTTAAAGGTAAGCTCAGGATCGATCCACAGTCCAAGGTATTTAAATGAATCCAATTTCACCATGGAAGACCCATCTTCAAAATAAAGATGCAAATTAAGAGCACAAGGTGGTCATTTGTTATTGTGAAGCCATTTTTGCATCATAATAAAGTAGGCTTGAGTGGAACCTTGAGGAACCCCTTTATCAACCAATAAATCATCAGACAGTGAACCCTGAAGAGCAACTCACTATTGTGAAGTGTCTGTTGTGAAGACCATAACAGTGCACTTTGATTCAAACCTATTGTATAAAGCTTGTCAAGCCGGATATAATAATCCACCAATTTCAAAAGCTTTGGAAAGGTTGATAAAAATGGCACCAGCTAGCTGTCCCTTATCGAAGTGGGAGAAAACGTCATAGGTAAACTTTGATAAAGCTATGGTGATAGAAGAATTAGGCCTAAAGCCAGATAGATTTGGAGATAAGATGTTATTCTGAATAATGTATTGTGATAATTGAATAAAAATTATTATTCATGATCATCATTCATCAATTAAGAAGCATGTAAAACAAACGTTTTCTTCTCTCAACCTCACAGGTGTGCTGCAGTATGTTGTTCCTATTCTTGTCATCATTGTCATCCTCTCAGGGCTACCACTGATGATAATCTACATTCAGTGGAACAGCAAACCTAAAGGTGAAGCAACAGGAAACACGTACACAGCAACGCTAACAACTGGAACTTCCCAATTCTCATTAAAAATTACAGTTCAGTCAGGACACTCATGTCAAAGATTTCACCACTTGCAATAATACATACTGTAGTTTGACAGTGTGGCTCTGCTCATGTAATTCTCTGGAACACCTCTGAGCAACAGACTGTCCCGGAGGTCACACACCCACAAAATGTAATGAACAAGAAAGACATGTTAAAGAAATATACAAATCAACTAAATGCTAATACATGAGGAAGGTGGGGAGGTGGAAGGGCATTGCAGGGGCGCGCAGATAGAAATTTGGAAATACATAGCTTTCTTTCCTGCTGTTTGCAGTTTTTGTAAACCTACAGGCTACAGTGCGCTACTACGAGTTAGATCAGTTTAGAGACAACAGTATTTTGTAGCCATGCTAGGAGTGTGGCTCTAGAGATGACATTGTTAGTTGGTCAGTCCACCACTGTGGTCAACAACTAGTGGATCAATAGACGGGTTTCTGTGCAACGTCATCACCGAGATGCGCACGCTACCAGGGGACAGAAAGCAGCGCTCTGTCTTTGCGGCACATCAGTTTATATGGCATATCTAGCAGCAGTGTTTGGCAAATTACTCAGAAATTGTAATGAGTTAAATTTTAATTATTACTCATTTAAAAAGTAATAATAATACTAGGGCTGACCCCGAATAGTCGAAGATCGGATGCTTCAAGGCTGATTCGACTGTCAATCTCACAGTCGAAGCTTCGCAGTGAAACAAGGATCATGGCATTTTGGCGATATGGGGGTGCTCAACGTCTGATTTTACATAGAACTACCAGTTTTCTCCCAATACGTTAATATACAGCCTATTCCAATACACATTTCAACGTTTAATGCTGTAAATAAACATGTAAAAAGAAAAACCACTTTCAATAAATGTTGCCCCCCCCCCGGCTCGCAATCGCCGTGTACAAAAACACATATGATTTCGACTATCAGTCGACTATAGGCAGGCCTTGACGATTCTGATTCGACTATATAAATCCTTAGTCGGGAACAGGCCTAAAGATTACTTTACATATTACTGGATATTAAAAGTAAATAGTCACGTTGCTTGTTTCGTTACAATTACTTTCAACCACCGCACCCCATCCTTAAAAGTGACGGGAAACTTGTTCAGCAGTGCAGTTTAGCAATGAATCCACTTTACTGGAACAATAATTAACCAAGGAGTCAACAACCATCCGAACTGAAAACACTGCAGCCTCTCAGACCAGGTGATGCTGTATCATATAGGCTATGGATATAGGCTATTTAAAAATAATAAAAAAGCAGGTCCCTCCTGACATTTCAGCTAATCGCGTATTCAGAACAGCAGCAATGAGTATGAATTTTACGAAGCATTATGGTTTTTTTTACCACTGTTGAGAATATCTCTTAATTGATGTAACAGGGAAAGGTAAGACAGGTCTAGCTTAGAGTAATGTAGCTGACCCCATAAGTGTTTGACATTATAGCTTTAGGTATTTGCACACGTACTTGTCCTCATCAGGAAGACAACAATAGGCTGATTAGTTAGAGACAGTAGCTCAGATGTCAGGCTAGCAGACATCAGTGTTCTCCGGGAATCTTACAAGGTTGAGCCATACAACAACTAACTGGCTCCACTGATTAGAGTACAACGAATGGATAGTGAGAGATTCCAATATGATGAAGCATTGGAGTCTAAACATCAGATAGTTAGTTGTTCTTAGTGAATGGTGACCTAATAGAGAAACCTACAGGCACTAGGGGGAAGACAGAAACATAAAAGGGACCAGAAGATGCTATCCTTCAGATTTGGTGTTGGCATTTGACGTGTTCACATGTTGTATGCTGGCACTGTATCTCCTCGGCCGGGCTCAATAAACCATGCTATGTTAAGTCTTCATCAGTCTCCGAAACTTCTGCACTCCTGAACCTGGCTCACAACAATATCATTTCAACAGCCACGGTGTGAGATTAAAAACAAATCAAGCAAGTGTCTCGACTTTTGAACTTACGTTAATGTTTTACACATGCGTTTATAAGAGAAGTAGCCTATTCAGTACTTTTACAAAACACAAAACGTTGATTAACACTACTCTCTCCTGCTGAGTAGATGCTTCACTGGCATATCACATTTGAGTTACAACATACAAGCATCAACTCAGCATCAAATACAGCAGGTCTACAACTGACCATACATACTAGTAAGAACAGCAATAAATGCTAGTAAGAGCTAATAGTACATATCGCATCAATGGGGTAAATACCTAGGGAAAGAATTAAGAGTTAACAAAAAACTGCAATCAATACAAGATAATTGTGAGGAGATAGAAGAAAAAGAGGTAGAGTTAGAGGTGTTGAGTTTTCAAGAGCTTCTTGAAGTTAGAGAGGGACGCCCCTGCTCTGATGGCGTGTGGTAGCTCATTCCACCATCGTGGTGTCAGCGATGAGCCGGGACTGGGATTGCTTTGCGTTCATTGGAGGAGCGTAGTGGCTGAGAAGGAACCATTTGTAGGGGTTTCACCACACAAGCTGGAAGACCTACTAGGAGGACATTGCAATAGTTGAGGCAAGAGATAACCATGGCCTGTACCAGAAGCTGGGTGGCATACTGAGTGAGGTAGGGCTTGAAAGACAGCTGGTCATCAATCCGAGTTTCTCACTACCCTGGTTGGAGTGCTGGTTGAGGAGTCAATTTGTAGTTTGATGTTAGGGTGGACAGATTGCTTGGCTGTAATCACCAAGAATTCAGTCTTAGAGAGGTTTCATTGAAGGTGGTAAGCCTTCATCCATGCAGATATGTCCAAGAGACAGGCCGTGATCGTCTGTCAGGAATGATATGTAGAGTTGCGTATCGTCTGCGTAGCAGTGGTAAGGTAAGCCGTGTAAGCGAATGATTGGCCCCAGTTAGGTGGTACTGGTACCTAGCACTGAGCCTTGGGGCTCCCCTGTGGAAGAGGTAGCGGGAGGAGGATAATTGAGCGTTCCTACAATGTTTTGTGGCAAGGACAGAGAGGTAGGATTCAAACCACAGGAGTGCTTTACTTGAGATGCCCATTGTTGAGATTGCAGACAACAGAATCCTGTGATTGACTGTGTCAAAGGCAGCTGATAGGTCAAGCAGGATAAGAACCGAGGATTGGGCTGCAACTTTAGCTGACCTTAGGGCTTCTGTTACAGACAAAAGAGCCCCGTTCGGTAGAGTGGCCATTCTTAAGAATAGACTGATATGGATCTAGGAGGTCATTCCATGAGCCGATAGTTCTCAACTTGAGTTGGGTCGAGTGAGGGCTTTTTGAGCAAAGGTGTAACCCGAGCCCTTTTGAAAGTGGTCAGGAACGTTCCTGAAGCCAGGGAAGTATTTATCACATGAGTGATGCCAGGACCACGGTAGGAGATATGGCTTGGACGAGATTCGTTGGAATCGGGTCCAGTGGGGATGTAGTGGGATGGCTAGGTGTCAGGAGTTCAGATACTTCGCTCTCCGTGAGAGGAGTAAACGAGGAGAGTGAAGTGCCATTGACCTCGGAGGACAGAGAAACAGATGTAGGAAGACTGCTACATGTTAGCCTTGGTGTTGAGCATTTTGCACCAGATGGAGGGAGACATGTATAATCCATCCATCCATCCATCCATCCATCCATCGTCAACCGCTTATCCTGCATACAGGGTCGCGGGGGGCTGGAGCCAATCCCAGCTGGCATCGAGCGAAAGGCGGGGTACACCCTGGACAGGTCGCCAGTCCATCGCAGGACATGTATAATAGTAATAATCTTTATTTGTACAGCACTTTTCAAAAACAAGTTACAAAGTGCTTTAACAAGTGTTAAGACAATGATACCCAAAAGACAATAATACAAAAACAATACAAGATAAAAGCAAGAAATTGAAACATTGAAAAGACTAAAATACACATTTAAGATAAATATAAATATAAAATAAAGTCAAATAAAATTGGGAAAGGCTCGCCTATAAAAGTATGTTTTAAGAAAGGACTTAAGAGTTCACTTACTCAGCCGACCTGATTTCCTCGGGCAGGCTATTCCAGAGCCTCGGGGCCCTGACAGCAAACGCTCTGTCCCCTTTAGTTTTCAGTCGAGACTTTGGAACAGACAGCAGACCTCTGCCCGAGGATCTCAAGGTAGGAGATGGTGTGTATGGGACTAAAAGGTCAGAAATATAACAAGGCGTGAGGCCATGAAGAGCTTTAAAAGTGATCAATAAAATTTTAAAGTCAATTCTAAAACATGCTGGGAGCCAGTGTAATGAAGCTAAAATAGGGGTAATGTGGTCATATTTCTTTGTTCTGGTTAAAAGCCTGAGAGCTGAGTCCTGGACAGTCTGGAGTCGATCAGTAGATTTTTGGATTAAACAAGTGAAAAGGCTGTTGCAATAATCAAGGCATGATGAAATGAAGGTGTGTAAAGGTGTGGTCTCGGTGTCCTTAAAAGTTAACATAGATCGAATTTTTGCAGTATTTGTTTTGCTATCTTCTGGGACCCAATGAACAGGATTTCTGTTTTGTCTGATGTCTATCAAGATTCTCAGTCATCCAGGTCATAGTTATCCAACGAAGGTTAAAATCAAGGGCAACTGGACTTGGTTGAAGATACTGGAAGACGTTTCGCCCCTCAT
>NW_025736839.1:0-9388 GCF_021292245.1 Micropterus dolomieu
TCAGGCCTTTCCATCCAGTTGGTTCACTCATGGGCCGAAGCTTCACGGTGCTTGATTTGCTCTAGTGTGCCATCCAGTGGACAATAAATGTAAAACAGTCAGAGTGATTATAATGGCAACACGGCTTTGGTGTATGAAGCTTTGAATTGAATGAATTAATAAATGATGTTTGTAATGCCAATTCATGACTGATTAGCTTTTTAATAAGGTGTGTCTTTGTGATACGATGACAGGGTCAAAAGGAAAGTGGAAACAAGGGAGAGGGTTATGATAACTTGGTTTGGGACTTTAGTTAATAGAGACAACATTTTATTCATCTTTATTTAAAAATAACACTTCCACAGTGCTGGGCTTCAGGCCCTTTCTTTTTTGGACATGATTTTACCTGCTTTAGGTAAAAATTATTATTACTGTAATATGGGGTAAGAATTCTTACCAAAGCCACAAAATGTAAAAAAAACCAAAACATGTCAACACTTTCTTTTCCTCTGTTTCATCACAAAAAGTTATTTGATCAAAAGAATTCAGACATAAATTGATAAACTTTTTCAGTCATTTAAAATGAGCTGTTGATAAAATCTAATTGTGTTCAATTTCAAGTTCAGAAGTACATAAAATGTTGATGAGGGTCCATTGCATTTTGCTGCTCCTTTCGAATCGCACGCCAAACCCGCAAACCATTTCCTGAATCGGTCAGTACGGCCGGCTCGCGAGGCTTCGAACGTCACCACATACTAATCAACACAAGCCTCCATACGCGCTTTACAAAAATCATCCCGCATCACTGAACACGCGCTTCGAAGCCTCGAGGCACATCACTAGTGTTTCTTGTGGAGGCAGCGACCAGCGGCAGAAGAAAGAAAAGTCTCATTTAATGAATATACAGAGACAGTCAGCAGCCCGGCTGGTTTATAAGTTTGTTGTACTGTGTGTGAGAGCTGATAGTCTGCAGATAGCAACAGGTTAGCACCATCGCTAACAGCAAGCTAACGTCGGAGGAACACCGGAGCCCCGGACAGCGCCGCTTGTGACCGGCTGTTAGCGTCATGTCTTCATCTTCATCTTTCTAAGACGATTGCACAACGTGACAACAGCGGGAGGCACCTGGACGATGCTGTCAAACTGGGCTGCGCCAACAGGCGCTCCACTGAGCAGCACACCAAACACTGCGGGGCCAAGACGAGTTGGCGGGCTGTCTGAGAAACTTCAGTCAGCCAGAAGTTTGGCCAGAGGAAACACCGCCGAGCCGCCTTGCTCCTCGCGTGGGGCCTCAGCTCTGGTGAGTGAAAGCTACCTCCTATAATGGAGCCATGCTGTTTGTTGACATGTTAAAAAACACAGAAGCAAGAGAGAGTATGCTAGTTTTACTGGTATCTATGTTTTATGACACTGCTGAAATTGGTTGTTAAAAAGTTGGATATTTCAAGAATAACTATCCTAGTTGTTTGTAACAAGAATAACACCAAACATGTATGTTTACAAATATCGTATATTTCAGCATGAATTTAAAGAAAAAATATTTATGCTCCATGATGTCTGTAATCTTGTTAGTAGGCTTGTTCCCAGTAAATGTTTTGTTCCTCCCCTTCAGTGCACTCCTACAAATAAAAGCTGTATTTGTCTTTTTAAGGAAAGGGTCAACTTACCTATTTAAAGAACAATTAATTGCCTAACACAAACAGATAATACATCAAACAGGATTTTTATGGAATGTTAACTGAACTGGTTTTAGTCATTAGACAGTTTTAACGGTAAAATAAGAAACCAAAGTAATTCATTCTGTCATGCCTTAACTCACATTTTTATGTAGTATTCAACTCTATATACTGCATAATAGAATTCCTGAAATTCAGTTATGGCTTTTGGTTTAGTGTGCCACCCCAGGATTTTCAGCCACCCCAGGAAAAATTTCTGGGGGCGACCCTGAGCAAAAGCCCAGGTGTAGTGTCATCTCAAAGTGGAGGAGCAAGGATGAGATTAGAGTTTCCATCAGCAGTGCCACCACCTGGAGCCATCTCCCCCAGAGGAGGCCACCGACCCCGGGGTCACACCATCTCAGTGTCAGCCGCCTCCTCCAGGAGGGAGAGGGACCACAGTCGACCCAGACCCAGTAACACGGAGAAGATTGCTGGACTGAGTCCCAGGTACTCGAACATAATAAAAAAAATGTTATTCCATTTCTCATATGTGTTGTAAATGCCACTTTATAAACAACAGCCTTGTTAATTTTGTGCTTGTGTCCAGCAACATGGAGAACATCGCCATTCCTCTGCCATCCAGCGGAAAGAGACTCCTGCAAAGTGGAGACAAGAGCGACAGTGATTAAGAAGCTCGTCGCTCGTTCGTCTCTTTCTCCCTCCAAGCCAGTGGGTTTATTTCAGGTTTTTCTCTCGGTCTACTACTTTTTGTCTCCTCTAGCTTTGTCTTCCTCCAGCTGTACCACTCTCCTTTCTTTGGGGATAAAGCCAAAAAGCCGCGGCTGCTGCCCAAAACTGAGGTTAGATGACCTCTCTGACTGACCTGGAATCTGCTCCAGTGCGTCGTATAAAGTGTTGTTCACTGCGTTTAATCGCTGTGGCAGGTGAGTGACCAGATGCCTCCTTGTGACACCCATAAGATCGGAGTGGTGTTTGCAGGAGCCGGTCAGGTGAGAATATGATTGAATATTACGGTCAGCTCATTCATACACTCTCTGACTTTATACCTTCATCCTCTCCACTTCCTCCAGGTTAACAATAAGGTTGCCATTTTATCAAATGAGTATGGTTCGAACCGCTACTCTGCCTTCCTAACAGGCCTGGGAAAATTAATCCGGGGGGGGGTGATTGAGTGATGGAGGTGGGAGAGAGGACTAATCTTGAAAACTTTTACAGAGAAGCTTCTCTCACCAGAGCAGATCTGCTCCTCGGTCCAGCAGTGGCACTAAAATGCTACTATTGTTGCCATTATTTGTCTAAAGCACTGAGTCACCGACACAGATTCCTCGTGTAAGTCTAACCTTGTAGGTTTTCTCTAATGTGTCTTTGAGAAGCTGGAAAGAAAGGAACCAGCCAATGAAAAAGCCTGGCAACAAAGAGTCAAGATAGTGAGGAAGCAGCTCCGTGTGGTGAGGCTGCCAGGGAAATTACTGCAGCTGGTGGATCCTCACCACCACCCCCACAGCCTCATGTTGCCGGGTGACCACCTACTGCTGGCTGTCCCTCACAGGACAGTGGAGACGGCAGAGAGTTTATTATACTACTAGCACCCTGATGGGTTTTCCCTTTTAGCTTTAAGATATTTGAAGGAAAAAGAAGAACCCCACCCCTACCCCTAACTTTTTTCCCCACACAGAGACAGTGGCTGTTCCCTGCCCACCTCCGAGTAGTCCTCAGTAGACACCAATGCGCATGAGCCTTTTCAGCAGGTGCAACCAAGTTTTCTTTTGACATGACAGGAAGCTTCCTCCGGTTAACAAAGCCGTGCTCGTCCTGTCTGAACCACGGAACAAAGTCGACCTGATGGCCGATGATCAGTCCAGTTTACCCTTGCCCTAACTTTTCCCCCAACACAGAGGCAGTGGCTGTTCCCTGCCCACCTCCGAGAAGAGAAGGAGAGAGGGAGTGAGTGTCTGTCTGGCTCTGATGTCAGTGTTTGTAGGTTGAATTGACTGAAGGTCATGTTCATGTGTTTGCATGACTGCCTTTGTGTTTGTTTGTAAAATCTACATTCAAGTACACAGTAAGAATCAAATGTTGATCAGAGATTGAGTTTTTGTGTGCATGTATCCACCTATAACCCACTTGGTTGTTGCTGTGTCCTGCTGTAGACTCTGGTGGTGGTGCTGGAGAGGAGGTCAGGGGTCACCACAGCACACACCCCGTCTGATTGGCCAGAGAGTGAAGAGTCTGAGCCAATGACCTCAGATCCCATCTTCATTCAAAGACCCCGCCGCCTGGAATGCTCAGCAGGGTAGGTAGTTGGTGCACTCTTTGTATTTTTGTTTTTCTCCACACACAAACTACCACGTGTACTACAGCATGGTAAGTAATAAAAACAACACATACATTTTCATTCACATGGCTTGTTGTGGCCGTACTGTCTCTAACCACATACAAGCTGTGAAAAGATGAAAATCGTATTCACAAGCATCTCCACCGCTTGTTGTTAATCATCCACACTCCTATTAAGTGGGTTTCCCCACCCTTGTTTCTGCATAATCACACGCCCACCAGTGTTTTTATTCTGCACATTACTAACCGTTCTGTGGTTCGGCATGTTTTATCTGTAAAATAGTCTTCTACTTTTTTGTCTTCCAGTCGTACTGCACCTCCAGTCAGGATGATGAAAAGTCGACGCTGGAGGAGGTGAGCGAGGGAGTGATTCCCATTGACCAGCCCGCTCTGGGACCCTCCACACCAGGTAGCCAGGGGCTCGAGCTTCCCTTCCAGACCCACACTCAGTCCCAGGGTCACGGACTTAACAAGTCCAGTTCCTCTCCGGAGCTCCAAACCTTACCTGAAGCTTTTTCTAAGGCCGGTATAGAGTCCCAGACTGCCAGGAGACGCATCGAGGCCCAAAACACCTTCAGACAGCAAGCCTCAGCAGCAGCAGCCTCGTTTTGAGAAAGGGAAGGTGGAGGGAAGCACACAGGGGACTTTAACGGACTGGCAGGTCAGAGTCAAGATGGTGAAAGCCCAGGTGTAGTGTCATCTCAAAGTGGAGAAGCAAGGATGAGATTAGAGTTTCCATCAGCAGTGCAGCCACCTGGAGCCATCTCCCCAGCGGAGGCCACCGACCCCGGGGTCACACCATCTCAGTGTCAGCACCTTCATCCAACATGGAGAAGATTGCTGGACTGAGCCCCAGGTACTCCAACATAATATAATAATTTTTTATTCCATTTCTCATATGTGTTGTAAATGCCACTCTTTAAACAACGGCCTTGTTAATTTTGTGCTTGTGTCCAGCAACATGGAGAAGATAGCCGTTCCTCTGCAATCCAGCGGAAAGAGGCTCATGCAAAGAGCGACAGTGATTAAGAAGCTCGTCGCTTTGAGCTTTCGTGAGAAAACAAACGTCGTCTGTTTCTCCCTCCAAGCCAGTGGGTTTATTTCAGGTTTATATTAGCTATTGGAACCCCTAATCACTGCCTGCCTCAGTTCGCCAGAACTTGATGCAATACCTATACTGCCTGACCGTTTACTGTTCTCTAAATACAGCTACTACTTATTTATCGGGGTGGGACTTGTGAGGGACTGCATTTAAACAGTGTTAATCTTGGCAGGGATTTTCATTAGTGTTTTAATGGCGCCAAAAAAATGTATGTCGAATAGTTGTCATTTATAATGAATTCGTTTTAGTCGATGAAAACTGAAGAGATTTGTCTTTGAATGACATTCTTTTTATTACAGATTATAGTGTGTTATGTCTTCAAGGTCCTCAATGTATGACTGTATTTCTTCCTCAGGTCCGTCTGTCTGCAGCACAGATAAGCTCCCTGGACAGGGTGCTGATAAGAGAGCTGTCCACCCTTACAAAGCAGACCGGGACCCACCAGCAGGGAGAGGTGCAATCTGGTGAGTTTGAAGTTTACTACCACTACTAATACTTCTACTACTTTGTTTAATGGTTATTGTCAGACTGGGTGGCAGCTCATAGCTATTATGGAGTGCTTTAACAGAGAAGCTTCCCTCACCAGAGCAGATCTGCTCCTCATTCTAGCAGTGCCACTAATATGCTGTTACCATTTTTTCACTAATTGGTCTTTCAGAAGATGGGAAAAGGCAAAAAACAACAACCCTGGAAAAAAGAAGCCGCTGAAGAGTCAGAGGACAGCACCTCCAGTACGGCTGAGACCTCAGAGCCACCACCAGCTCGTGTTCCTGGGTCCACTAGCTACTCAATGGACACTGCAGAGTGATTTTTTTAAATTTTGTTTATGGAATATCTTTTTGGTTTTATGTGTATGTTTTCTTGTTTCATGTTAAAATGTTTTTATATTCCTTTCATTGTGGTGTGACTAATCAAATATGTTGAACATGTTTGTGTTCAATTTAATAAATGTTCAATACTTTGAATTTAATACCTTCCTTCTGTCTTTTTTTATTTTAATTGGATATTGTTTATCATTGCTAACATTGTGACTTTTTTAGTGCAGAATTTAGCTCACATGCTGCAGAATACACATTTGGTCACTAGATGGAGCCAAATGAACATCTTAGAACAAAATAACACTAGTCATTGTGTTATTTTCATGCCATCTACTACACTACATCTGAGGGAAATGGACACAAACTGGGGTTAGAATAAGACAAAGGTCACTCTTGTCAGAATAGGGGGATATATATATACATATATATATATATATATATATAAACCCTACCCCTGTCCTAGCACAGTGTTGCCTAAACCCAGCTTTCATTATTTTTGAGCACTAATCCTCAAAAGCTAATATTCTTTAGTTTTTGGGGTTGGCGCCCCCCTGCACCCACCACCCCTCGCTCGACCCTCACTGACTCGAAATCCCTTAATCTATGGAGTTCTCCTGGATTCCAATGCGACAGCAGACTATTTCCGTGCTGCTTAACGCTTATTCAATTGCTGTTTAATATCTCAAGTCTTCCTCGATCCTTACACACTTTATCCAAACATTTTTGGTCCTGTATCTGTGGTTATATATTCTGTTACTTCACTGACCTTCCTGTAAAGACACTCGACTTGCAGTGCTTGAACTGTCCTGTCCTAAACGCTAATGCAATAGTCCTTCCAAAGCTGGCTTCTCAAGATGGCCCACCAAGGCCCTGTCCTGTCTGTGGTTACCAGTCTATCTGTGGCTGCCTGTGTGAGGGGTTTTTTTTTTTTTTTTTTTTACAATTAACCATGTAATTGGCACTACAAATAAATTAAAACTATAAGCAGAATACTGAAAATATTTGTGTGACTGCTGGTAGAGGGTTTCTGCCTGAAACGTCATTCAAAATCAAAACTATTTACAGATTAAATATATCATACACATATCATCTTATACAAAGATACAAGGAGAGGAGTAGATTATTTTCTTTATTTAAACAAAAAATATATAAAATATTATATATAATATAATAAAAATGTATGCCTTATTTAAACTATATAAATATATTGCTTTTAAAATTAATCAGGCCATTGGCACTACAATTAAATAAAACAACAAGCAGATACAGAAAGGATTTCAATTCAATGTTAATGTAATAACTAAAGAGGCCATATCTGTCTGACTGCTGAATGTAGAATTTAAAACTTCCTTTATGAACAAATCCATTCCTTCATTGAACTATAAAAAATCAGTCTCCTTCTTCCATGGGCTCATCTTCATCATCTGCAAAGTACTGGAGAAAAAAAAGTAAATAAAAACTGCATATAAGGATGTGAATTTAATTGATTTTTAGTATAGACTATACATTACGTTGTCATCTTCCTCAGGTAATTCAGGAGGAGGAGGATGAGGAGGAGGCACAGGCAGGTGGTGTTCCTCAACAGAGGTGACCGAGAGGTCACTTTCCTGCAAAATGGCACAATACAACAGTTGTTAAACCTGACTGATGCATCACAATTCACAAATATACAATAAACAATACACTGAGATTCCCCCAACTCCAAAATTCCAGCCAGTGATATAGCATTCACTGCCCTGTTTGACATAATTCCACACTGATATTTCAATGCACACTATTCATTGAAATGTCAGTATGGAATTATTTAAACAACAATGCTGAGAGCTATATAATTAGGTTGAATGACAAAACTGTCTTTAGTCATGGTGTTAATAATTTTAATCATGTAAAGGAAAAGTGTAAAAGCTACTTTCATCTCATCCTATTAGGCACAAAGTATTTAAATTAAAATACTCAGAGTGCACTATGGGAAATATCAAAAAGACTTATTTGGCAACACAGTTGTCCACATTATTTAGTCACAAGAGAGCCCAATGTTTCATGGAAAAATATCCAATGACATGTCAATAATTTATGCATGGTGTAAACATACAGATTTATAAATTTATTTAAGGCATACTTACTGGACTGAAGTCGGTGCCATCTTCCACTCCACTTTTGTCAGCCATTATCTGAAAAAGATGCTCTGTTAAAGACAACTTGTAGAAAGGAAAGGCAAATACATAGCATGCCGTTACAAGCTGCGGTTCAAAGATTCAAATCTTTTTTTACAATAGTACAGTCTAATTTGTGTGATGCCACGCCCGTTTCTTGCATTTGTAGTTTAGATTAATGCTTTTGCAGGCTTTTGCACCACCTGAACACGGTAACTTTGAATTAACTCTTAACTGCTAAAATCTTAACTTTCGTTTCACACCAAAACCGCCAGTTAGTTAAAATATAAATATCTTAGGTTGTGATGATGCAACTGAACTTAGTCAACACTAATCAAAACATTGTGGTAGAAATGAACGTTACTAACTAGGGATGGCTTGAGAGAGATTTACAAAAACTATGTGTCCTATCACGTGAAGGACTTATTGTATTAAAAGACATGTTCGTCCGACTACTTATCGATTACTACTTATGTATGTTTTTACAGAAGTAAAGATGGCTGTACAACAAGCAAGTATTTTTTTTTGTTAAAAAGGATTCGTGAAGTCCAATTTTTTGAACAAATGCAAAGGTAATGCACTTTTTTATATGCAGCAAAGAGCAGGAATTATTTCTGGGTGATAAAAAATAGGACAAGTGACATGAAAACACAGAAACGGTACACACAGGGACATTATAACAAGGAAATGCCTAAAGACAAAAGAAAAATTAAAAACCCACTTTGTTTCCAGTTTTGCCTCCCAGCCGCAGACTGTGCTATTTCACAGTTAACCAGCACTTCAGTTTGATGCGACTTTTTGTGGCTGTTATAAGGTGAAATGTGGAGTTTGGAGGTGCTTTTCACTTTCTGGGGACTCTGGAGGCACACCACAGGACCGTGCACCAGTCTGGCTAACGCAAAGCTACGTAAGTCGTTAGCCGGGACTTTTCCCCTCCTCCTAACCCCCTTACCTTAACAATTAAGAAAACAACTTAATAAAGACTGATCTATGGAGATTCAACGTTTATATCTGAGTTATGGCTGAAAAATTATGTCGTATTGTTTACTTGGAGAAAACAAAATGTCTTTCGGATTTTATTTCTTACATCAAAATAATTTACCAGGAAATCATAGTTTGTGCCTTTCTAAGTAAAATGTTTAAAGCTTAAAAAAAACAAAAAAAAGAGAAAGTGGAGTCCAATTTCTTGAACCAGCTGAGGTAATACAGTTTTGTGTCTGTATTATGTGAAATGTGGAGTTTGGAGGTGCTTTTCACTTTCTGTAGACTCACAGGACAGTGCAGCAGACTGGCTAACGCAGAGCTTTGTAAGTCGTTAGCCAG
>NW_025736840.1:0-599 GCF_021292245.1 Micropterus dolomieu
CTAGGTGGTTCAGCTTATAAACTTAAGTTCAATTGCTGCCTTAAAAATGTGAGTAAACTCAACTTTAACAAAAGCTTTATTTTAACTCATGGTGTTACCTTCCACAAGTTGTTTAATTAATGATCATTTATTGTTTCAACTTGATACTGTGAGTTAAACCAACTATCTGTATTACATCGTCTAGTCAATGAAACTTACTCTTTTTTGTCAAACAAACATGCAAGTCTATACCCTTTCAACTCACATTTTTAAGTTAAGATAATTGACTATATTCATACCAATTGCCTTTTGAAGTTAGGTTAACTCATGTTTTTAAGGCAGCAATTGAACTTATAATTTCAAATTAAGTAGACTTGTGTTTTTAATTTCCATCCCCTATCTCAACTAATAATGGCAAGTTCACCAGTTTCTTAAGAGTACAATGAATGAACTTACAATTCACGTATTCAAGAATTTATTGTAAGTACCTCAACTCACAGCCTTCGTCTCCTTCAGATACAATTGTAATTGACGCAACAAGCCTAAAAGCCAATGAAAACATCTCAGACTACACAAGTGCCAAAGTGAGACCATATTTATGATAATTTAACATGTTCTAA
>NW_025736841.1:0-701 GCF_021292245.1 Micropterus dolomieu
GTTGCCGCTGGCGAGACCACGTGGCTTGGTCTGACCTCGGTGAAGTTGGCTCGACGAAAATGCTTAAAAATGGAACTTGGTCGTTCCTGAATTAGTCCAGTGTAACTGAACGGACCGATAACTTTAACAAAACAAAAGAAAGAAAGAAAAGAAAACAAACTGAGGGGCAGATTGATGTCGTAGCATTTTGTGGGTGTAACTTCAAGCGAACAAAAGGCCTGTTTCGCTGGCCTTTTGTTGTCTGGGGCGTGGTTGCGCCTATTATAATCAAATATTTTCCACAATCGAACCTCAATGGTCAAACGGTTGTACTGTTCTAAGTTAAGCATTTGGTAACAGAAAACAATTGTCACATTATTGGTCAGGATATTTATACATTTAACAGCATTTCCAACGATGGTATGTAATACTTATTTCGTCCACTTGGGGGAGCACAGGTTACATGAGGAAAGCTTAGATTAATCCAAGATCATCTCTTCTTAGGAACCGGGAAATAGTTATTCATCCTTAAATTCAAGCAGGCGATTAAGAGTATAGTAAGACATTTCTTTATCATCATTTCTAAAGGAATTTTGTCGGAAAGTATTATGAACAAGCATTTAATCCATTAGATGAGGGAGTGTCTTGCTGAAAATAAAAAACACTGCAAAAGTAACTTATTTAGATTCTTTTCAGCACTAATATCAACAACAGATAGCAAC
>NW_025736842.1:0-712 GCF_021292245.1 Micropterus dolomieu
TAGTAATAAGTGAACAGTGTTTGCAGCAGTGTATTTAATCAGCTGGACCAGTTGACTGGTTTTTCAAAACCTTACCACTGAGTGCAAGCATGAAACCTTTTGCTTAATTTTCTCAACTATATATGTTGTTGCAATATGAGTACGACACTTCCCACTATGTGACGACATGGGCCAGGGCTAGCAGAGTTAATTTCAGTTTTTCTGTCCTACCATTCAAAGGCAGTTGAGGGGAATTATATATGTATATGTAGGTCAAGATTAGGGGTTTGGGCTAGGTTAGGGTTTCCCCAACCTCCATGGAGCCCTCTAGAGGACACACACGGCGCTGGCTGGTTAGGTGAAGGTTTCTATTTTAGGTTTCCAGGTTGGAACGTCAGGATTTTTAATGAATGCACTGTGCACGCAGAGAGGGATCACTGCAGCAATTTCTCCTAATCTATAACATCACAGTCATTTCACTCTTTCTCATCTTGTTTGTTTTTGTTTCTCCTAAAATAGCTCAATGCCTCTCATTTTTTCACGTGGCAAACATCCAGCAGAGACAAGACAGGAAGCGAGAAAACTTCCTATCCAACAGCAAATAAGCCACGTGACCGATCTCCCCGGGGGCCTCCAGCCTCTCGGGTCGACAGAAGGTAAACGTGCGTGATGGTTTAACAAATATGTTTTCTATTTTTGATTTCCAGTGGGTCACAATAATTACTGATGTTAA
>NW_025736843.1:0-1941 GCF_021292245.1 Micropterus dolomieu
ACATGTCCCCAAACTCATTTATTCCCAGGGATGACCAAGAAGGCTGGGTGAATGGTCGGCTGCCACATAATAGAGTCGGGTTATGCCATAATGGAGTGTTCTGACAGTATTTCAGTGGGCCTCCCATCCAACGTTCAGCTTGCCTCCAGACCCGTATAGAGTTTGCAATGATGGGCCCAAACTTCTTAATTATTTTAGTATTTATACTAGAGGACAGAATATTGTGCAGTCTGTGTGGCATCACGTTAGTAGCTTCAATCCTTTTCCATGCAGTTGTGGACCCTGAGTCAACCCAGGAGCTGAGTTCAAAGTTTGGTACAGCCGGACCTCCCAACAGTTTGGGTCGTTGCAGTGTGGTCAGGCGGATTCTGGGCCGTTTCTCATCCCAGATGAAATTGGAAACCATAGAGTGGATATCTTTGAAATAACTTGGAGGGGGACAGAGCGGCAGCATAAACGATAGAAAGTTGAGACGCGGTAACACATTCATTTTGATTGTATTAATTCTACCTTGAAGGGAAAGACAGGTGTTTGTGTCCAGATTCCTTCAGGTGAATTTCCTGCAGATTCCTCCTTCAGTCTGACCTTCTTGGATGATGATGACTGCAGCATCACTGTCATTTCTAAAGCTTCCATCAGCCTGAATGGAAACAGAGCACAGCAAGAGGAGGAGCTCCACAACTGAATATGAAAGGCTTCATGTTGGAAGTGAAGAGCTGCTGTGTTCTCTCTATTGTTCATTCAGTACAAGTGGAAATGATGCAGCTCTGCTTAGTTTGGATGATCATCTTCATGTTTCACACTGGTGAGAAATTAAAAGATGTAGCAGGAGATGTAGACATGAAAATAAATTTTGAATATAATGTTTTATGCTAACATAAGATTTTTCATAGTGAAATCTATCTTTGTCTTTTTCAGGATGCTCTGAGGATTTAGTGAAATCATTTAAAGATGTAATGCTGGCTTTGGAAGGAGACTCTGTGACTCTCTCCTGCAACTATTCAGGATCTTTCGACTACTTCTTCTGGTATCAACAGAAGTCCAGTTCATCTCCACAGTTGTTTCTCACAGAATATTCAAAGAAACCAGGGTTTTCTTTTGCACATAACAAAACAGCAAAGGAGTTTCATCTTTCATCTGCAGTGAAAGACTCTGCTGTGTCCTACTGTGCTGTGAGGCCCACAGTGACAGGAAACACCAAAACTCTGTACAAAAACCTTTGGAGCAAAGACAATACTCCACAACGTCCACTAGAGGAAGTCACACACTGTTAGACTTCAGTGTGATGACAGTCTGAATTTGTTGAAGTGGTGATAGAAGCAACATAAAATGAAGCACAGAAGACAACACATAATAAACAAATATGAACTTGAACAAATAACATAATTTGAATCCAGCATGTCCATAAACTGGTTGGCATCACAAACTCAGGTTTTCATTGATTCTTTTCATCTTTATAAAAGAAGTTTCTCTGTTGTTCTCTCAGGCTGTGATTTCTTGTGGTGTACCACAGGGTTCAATCCTAGGGCCTCTCATTTTCTATCTACATGTTGCCTTTAGATCAAATTATTTAAAAATACAACATCCGTTGCCATAATTTTACTGTCAATATGTGATTTTAGATTCCATCAAAATCCAGTAATAACGGCAGCTGGTTTATTAGATGTGAAGTTCTGTTGTTCCAGACCTTCCTACAATTAAGTGAGTCCAGAAATTAGAAGATTTTATTTACCCACTAAATTCAGTAAACCAGGTGAAATCAAACTATGCCAGGATGTCAGTTGATGTTTAGCATAATGCTCATAGTCAGTGCATTAGAGGCGTACAGAGAAGTCATTATCTGTTTCTGTTCAACCAACAAACTGATCTGTCTGTTTTTGAAAAGAAGACTGGGTGTGGCCATAGTTTATACAGGAAGTCATGTTAAATTGGGTAATGTTG
>NW_025736844.1:0-1613 GCF_021292245.1 Micropterus dolomieu
ACACAGAGAGAGACACAGTAACACAGAGAGAGAGACACATAGAGACACAGTAACACAGAGAGAGAGACACATAGAGACACAGTAACACAGAGAGAGAGACAGTAACACAGAGAGAGAGACCCAGAGAGACACAATAACACAGAGAGACACAGTAACACACAGAGAAACACAGTAACACAGAGAGAGAGACACAGAGAGACACAGTACCACAGAGAGACACAGACACACACAGACACAGAGAGAGACACAGAGACACAGTAACACACACAGAGAGACACAGTAACACACACAGAGAGACACATAGAGACACAGTAACACAGAGAGAGAGACACAGTAACACAGAGAGACCCAGAGAGACACATTAACACAGAGAGACACAGTAACACAGAGAGAGAGAGACACAGAGAGACACAGTAACACAGAGAGAGAAACACAGTAACACAGAGAGAGAGAGACACAGAGACACAGTACCACAGAGAAACACAGAGACACAGTACCACAGAGAAACACAGTAACACACAGAGAGAGAGAGAGAGACACAGAGAGACACAGTACCACAGAGAGACACAGACACACACAGACACAGAGAGAGAGAGAGACACAGTAACACAGAGAGACACAGTAACACACAGAGAGAGAGACACAGTAACACACAGAGAGAGAGAGACACAGCAACGCAGAGAGAGAGAGACACAGCAACGCAGAGAGAGAGAGACACAGCAACGCAGAGAGAGAGAGACACACAATAACGCAGAGAGAGAGACACAGTAACACAGAGAGAGAGACACAGTAACACAGAGAGAGAGACACAATAACACAGAGAGAGAGACACAATAACACAGAGAGACACAATAACACAGAGAGACACAGTAACACAGAGACACACAGTAACACACACAGAGAGAGAGACACAGCAACGCAGAGAGAGAGAGACACAGCAACGCAGAGAGAGAGAGACACAGCAACGCAGAGAGAGAGAGACACAGCAACGCAGAGAGAGAGACACACAATAACGCAGAGAGAGAGACACAGTAACACAGAGAGACACAGTAACACAGAGAGAGAGAGACACAGAGACACAGTAACACACAGAGAGAGACACAGTAACACAGAGAGAGAGAGACACAGAGAGACACAGTACCACAGAGAAACACAGTAACACACAGAGAGAGAGAGACACAGAGAGACACAGTACCACAGAGACACAGAGAGAGAGAGAGAGAGAGAGAGACACAGTAACACACAGAGAGAGAGACACAGTAACACACAGAGAGAGAGACACAGTAACACACAGAGAGAGAGACACAGTAACACACAGAGAGAGAGAGACACAGCAACGCAGAGAGAGAGAGACACAGCAACGCAGAGAGAGAGAGACACAGCAACGCAGAGAGAGAGAGACACACAATAACGCAGAGAGAGAGACACAGTAACACAGAGAGAGAGACACAGTAACACAGAGAGAGAGACACAATAACACAGAGAGAGAGACACAATAACACAGAGAGACACAATAACACAGAGAGACACAGTAACACAGAGACACACAGTAACACACACAGAGAGAGAGACACAGCAACGCAGAGAGAGAGAGACACAGCAACGCAGAGAGA
>NW_025736845.1:0-9179 GCF_021292245.1 Micropterus dolomieu
CTGCCACGCCCAGAGTCGTTCCCATAGTGTCGTCACCGACGCAGTTCGAGTTCCCTCGAAGGAGAACTAATTTTCAACATCTGGTTCAGTACAAGCAAGCTCAGGCAGTAGTAAGGAGGACAATAAGACACACAATGGAGGAAGTACTGTGATTCTATAGGAAACATAACTCAGGATGAGGAGATGTGCGGTAAGATTTCAAAAAAAAAAGTGAGGGGCAGGAGAGAATGGATTACCTGGTTCTGGTCGAGACTGCATAACGAATAGGGAAAAAGCAGGGTGAATGGCAAAAACTTTTGTTACGCTGCATAGCTCTAATAATTTGCAGGAAGAAGGAAGAAGAGGTAGAGAGAAAACATAATCTGAAAATAAAGACGCTTTAGGTAGAAAAAGTAGTTTGGATGTTTGTCCCCTTCAGAATAGGAGAGTTAAGAAGGGCATTAGATAAAGCAGGACAGACAGCGCCGGGGAAAGATGAAATATGTTATTGCATGATAAATCATCTAAGTGTGGGAAGTCTGGAAAAATTATTACTATTGCACAACAGAGTGTGGGTAGAGGGAAAAATGCCAGTGAGTTGGAAGGAGGCTATAATTATTCCAATAAGGAAATCTGGAAAAGATGGCAGCAGACCTGGAAGCTATGAAAGAACTATTCAGGTGAAGATAGGAGCAGAATTATCTAGCCAATGTGTTGTGGAGAACGGGACACCTCAGAGGAGTGTAATAGTCCAGCTTTATTTTCCATCATGATAAATGATGTATTTGTAAACATTCCAATGGATGTGGAGAGTTCATTGTTTGCAGATGATGGAGAATTGTGGAAAAGAGGGAGAAATGTGTAATATATAGTTAAGATAATGCAAGATGGAATTAAGTCGAAAAGTCAGGAAAAAAATGGGGATTTAAGTTATGTTCTTCACAAGAAAGAAAGTCAGGCAAGGGTATGTGAAAGTGTATGGAAATAATTAAGAGAGAGTTGAGAGTTTTCGTTTTTTGGGAGTGTATTTTGATGTAAGATTAACATGGAGGGAACATATATGTGTAAAAAAATCTTGCAAGTGTCTTGCAGGATTGGGGTGGGGAGCTGATATAGCATCGCTGAAATATATATATATATATATAGCCTAAATAAGATCAAGGTTAGACTATGGAAGTATTGGCTGGATGTTATACAAGCTAGGGCTTTAAAAGTATGTTTAGGAGCGGTTAGAAATTCCAACGCGTTGGTATGTGCTTTCCAAGTTGAAGCAGGTTAAATGCCACTGTGGCTGAGGTCGAAACAGCTGGGGGCTAATTACTGGGTCAATCTAAAAGGGCATGGAGATCCAGCCATCCAGCAAAAAGGGTGATGCAGACATGCTGGGAGAAGGAGACAACACAAAAAAACAAGTTTTTGGTGGACAGGAGATCAAATGGCAGAGGGCACTGTACGGAGACCTAACGATAACAACAGGTCGTGCTGTCTATCAGCCTCTCAGCTCCACAGGAGCAGCTGCTGTGTTTGTTAGCCCTGAGAATTGGTAAATACTGCATTTTCAGTTCTAGAAAGAGGAACTTTTAACTCCTGTGAAAGCCCACTGTAGTGAGGGAGGAGAATCTGCCACTCACAGACTGGGAGCTGATCAAATAAAAGCATCAGCTAAATCAGTAAATGCCAATATAATGTGTTGACAGCAAAACAAGTGAAGGTTTATCAATGTCGGATTAAACCCGTGTACCGTCTAGAGCGGCATCTAAGAGCTACTAAGCCAGTGGGAAATGTAATTTTATCTTATTCTTATCTGTCATTGTTGAGTGTACAGGAGTCCGACATCTTCTTTCCACATCATGTTGGGCTTGCATGGGGCTTGCCTACACACCAGTGGTGTAGTCTACGTGATACGCAGGTATACGTCGTATACTCATTAGGAAAAGTCAAGAATTTCTGTATGCCCACTTAAAATAGCGAGATGATACGTAACAATATCGTTTTGTGACAAAACTTCATTCATGGATGTTGTTAGGCCTATTTTAGGGAGGCTGAAGCCACCCTAACATGGTCCTAAGCCCCCCCAAATTTTAATAAGAAATATAATTATTAGATTTTCATTTATTTATTTTACAGTGCAGACATGTACTCAACAAAGAGAAGCAAGGATATTGATAAATACTATAGAATAATACAAATTAAATGTGTATTTATTGTCTTAAAATGCTCCAATCTTTAGTAGCCTATTTCAAAACAATATCAGTCCCCGCATAATGTTATTGTCAGTGAAAACTAAATGTCATAGTGTCCCTGTTAATGCTGTTGTATATCCTTCCATTCATTGACCAGATGGATATTGAAGATGTTTTAGTAGCAAGACAAAGAAGCAGGAGATTGGCAGGGCAGCTCATTTTGCCGTCAGTAGTCTACAGGTCAGTAATGGTCTAAGTTACAGGTCTAAGGAAATGTGGGCTGTTGTTGGCAGGTCTAGGCACCAAGGCAAAGCCTAAACTAAATTATTTCATGATGTTTATTTTATTTGCTATATTCTGACCAACTTAACTTTCTGCATTTATTGGCTGTAATCAATTAAATAAATATGTAGATGTTGCCTAAATGGCTAGGCTATATATGAGCATAGACCCACAGATATACACACAGGAAAATATAATAAAATAAAATAAATCATACATACATGTATCCGTACATATAGTACTCCAAATCTTTTAATCCTTCCACCATCAGGTTATTAAATTCAGACAGTAGCCACTTTAAATAGGATCCTTATCAACAGCTTACGTATATATGTTTGTACGCAAGCCAAACTACTGAGCAAAATCACACTCTGAACCAAACCACAGTGCAGTAACAGTAATTAGTGTAATTAAATAGCCTTCTTTGGACCTGCAACTTATCTAATAGAGAGAGGTATTACTCTAGCACACATTTACATGAGCAGCTGGGTAGCATTTAAGTCACAGCCTACAGAAGAACTCTGGACAAAGTGAATTCCCCCCATGCAGCGTTGATGTGTCTAAAAGGTTGAGGAATACACTAATAAATTAAACTAAATTCTACAGCTGTCACTTTCATGCTGCTGCTTCTTCAAATCCATTCCCCTCAGCTCATTTAGACTCCATATAAGTTAAACTTCATTCCTTTTTTTCACTACTCATGCCTGCTGCACTCCCGCGACACAGCAAGGTAAACAAAGCATTTTAGCATACTTGCAGCTCAGGTGTATCTTTGTGTTCACATACTGTCACAAAAAAAGCCGCTTTTTAAGTGAATGTTCATCATTTGATCACCTGATTCTTTTAAAGGCATCATGTAGTCTTTGTTGCACCATTGAATTACAGTTACACTTACACTATGTTGTTATACTTTTTGCTAGGCTAGCTAGCTACAGTAATCCATCCATCGTCAACCGCTTATCCTGCTTACAGGGTCGCGGGGGGCTGGAGCCAATCCCAGATGACATCGGACAAAAGGCGAGGTACACCCTGGACAGATCACATATATATATATACATATACATAAACACACACACATACATATACATACATATATATATATATATTAAAAATCCTGGAGGAGGACCCACCCACATTTTATTTGCTTCCGACGCCCATGTAACATTACAGTAACTTTTGTTCAAAAGAGGAGAAATGGAAGAACAGAGTATGTCTGTCACTTTTTATTTGTTAACATCTTGGCTTCTTCACTGGTTGTTGACATAACTGTAGTTCTAATGCAGTAACAAAAGATGCAAGTGCATCATGACACATTATATCGTGTTATTGTAGCAAACCTAGATTTAGTTATGCATTTCAATAAATTTATGAGAATTAATACCCAATTATGAATTTTAATATTCATAAAATCAACAATATTCCTCATTAAGGGCACCACCGGAGTTTTAATAAACCTAGAGTCTCCGGACCTCTAGGTAGTTTTGAATAATTATACAATTATCACTAGTGATCAGTTAGTTAATAATCGCTCAATTATCTTAAATCAATCAGTCAGTCTCATATCTAAAGGGTCAATTCTCTTGGCAGGGACGTATAAATAGGCAACACACACAGTTCTTGATTATATTACAGTGAATTTATTCTCGAACTAATGTGATAAAAAGATGGTTGAATACAGGGAAAATCACTTCACATGTGTAGCTTTAAGCGAACACAAGGCCTGTCTCGCTGGCCGACTCTTGGGCGTTGCCTAGCGAGGCACGCCGGACGCGTGCCGAAGCGTCCAGAGAGCCGAGGGGAAGAGTGAAGAGAGAAGAGAGAGAACAACGTCGCGTGTCGCTCTTTTGTTGCCTGGGGCGTGGTTCCCCAGGGGGCGTTTCAGGTTTCCCGAGGGACTGCCTTTCTAAACTTAAGGTCTCAAAGAAAAGAAATCTCTTTGCGCGTATTATAATCAAATATTTTCCAAAATCGAACCTCAATGGTCATACGGTTGTACTGTTCTAAGTTAAGCATTTGGTAAAAGGAAACAATTGTCACAGGATATTTATACATTTAACGGCATTTCCAACGAGGGTATGTAGAACTTATTTCGTCCACTTGGGGGAGCTCAGGTTACATTAGGAAAGCTTAGATTAATCCAAGATCATCTCTCCTTAGGAACCGGGGAATTATTGTTGATTCATCCTTAAATTCAAGCTGGCGATTAAGAGTATAGTAGGACATTTCTTTATCATCATTTCTACAGGTATTATACAAGTATTATGAACAAGCATTGATTCCATTAGATGAAGGAGTGTCTTGCTGAAAATAAAAACACTGCACAAGTAACTTCTTTTCAGCACTAATATCAACAACAGATAGCAACAACATGTTAACATAACTACTCAAATAGAGGCAAATGTAATCAGGTAACTAAAGATTTAATTAAACTTAATTAAATGGTTTGATTCTTTGGAGACTGCGGTCCTTTGTCATCCAAAGTTCGGCTACCTGGGTCATGTCACACTTGGGTGAGACAGGGGTTTTCTTTTTCATTGCGTAATAAAACAAAGAACAAGGTCAGTTGCCACGGAAACATGTGTGGGGGGGCCAGTTTTGATAGGCTGTTCAGGGAAATGCTAATCACTGGTTCGTGTTCCTTTGTCAGTTTAACATTCAGGCCCCGCGTTATCAGCTTTGTAATCAAAAGGGTGCCAGTTTTATGGTTAGGTATAGCACTTAGAGAAAGCAACTTTGACCCCTTGCTCCTCTGTGGGAGAGAAAAAGGAATTTGGAGTAGTTCCAAATTTATTCAATACAATATGCACAAATCCACTCCGTTGTTCACTACATTATATACTGTGGGCAGTCTGTGGCGGACTCACATGGCTCCACATAAACGTGTGGGAGCTCCTCACAATGTGGAAGGTGGTCCCTCCCCCAGACGAATGGCGTATTCATCCCAATCTGGTCGCTCATATATGGCGCTGGTTCGGCATGGCAGAGGTCATGGAGCGCATGGGCAGGTCCTGGTTTTCCTGCCTTCAGCCAATACTGTCCCGTTGGCCAAAACCCCTTTTGCTGCCATCAGGAGCCCCTATGTGTCTGGCCGCTGAGAAGCAGCGCTTGGAGGGTTTAGGTCTCTCACAAGAGGTGTGTGTGCACCATTCAAGGTTCGAGACCCGCCTCCACTCAGTCCTTTACTCATACAAATGGTCAGAGTTCCAACACTGGTGTTTGGACAGGTATCGGACCCGTTGGCCTGTAAGCTGCCTGGGTTGCTTTTGTTCCTCTAGCTGCTGATGAACAGTGGACTGTTGTTCAGAAAGGTTAAGACCTACGCTGCTCTGCCGTTGTTGCTGGAGTCGTCTGCTGTGTTGGCTGCAGTGGTCTTTGTTACTGTGGGACCAGAGTGGTCTGTGAGCAGGCGGCCGGCTGGCCTCGTGAGCTACTCCTGCAGGCAAGTGCGAGCTTCCCCCGCCGCCACTTGCCTATCTCCTCAGCTCCGAAAACATTCAAGCACATTTTTGATCTGCCATCACTTTTCGTAAAACTGTCAATATTCGAAACCTACACAGTTTATTTCTCACCTCAAAACTTCTCAGAAGTGGATTCAGTGATGAAATAACGTCCGAAAATTGTCCTTTTGCTATGTTTATACCAGAGAAGGGGTGATTCGTCAACGTAATCGATTACGAAAGTAAGTCGATTTGCATTACGTGCATCGAAGCGTCGCTGCATTTGATGTAGCAGAAATTCCCCATTTAAAAAGTAATTCCCCGGACAAGCTGCAGTTACAACACTGCGCCTTCGACCGTCTAATGTTTGGGAGACAGACACTCAACAACGTGGTGCTCCATGTGCTCTGTGAATTAGAAATAGCTTCACTGCAGCAAAACTGTCGACTACAAATGGCCTACGTGAAGCAGCATGAATACGTGAAGCGAAAGTATCCCAAGCAATAGGACAGGTAGTCAGTTAAAAATAATTTAAATTTTTTAAGTAGTTCTTGATTTCTGCCCCGCTGCTGTCATGGTAACATAATGTTAGACTGTGTGTCATCTAACGTGCGGCCGTTTCATGTTTTCTGTTTATTTAACGGTATGAGCGAGAGAACAGCTGAAACTAACACTACAGACAATCTGTGACTGTACAGTCTGAATTGTTTCAGTTGTTTTCTTTGCCCCACACTGATGCAGAAATATATTTGCCTGTCATCACCGTACTACATATTACTCAATATTGAAATAAATCCATGTCAGAAACATTTAAAGTATAGCCTAATTAATGTCTGTTATTATAACACAGCAGTGGATTGGGAATTTGGATTCATTTAATTTCAGTTATGCTACTATTATCATTATTCAAATGTGCTTCATCAGGATGATTGAATAAAATATTTTATATATATATTTTATATTATATTTTTTAATGATACATGTTATTGATATTTATTTTGGACAAATTGTTGTATTAATCAAGTAATAGGCTACATTCTTGTTTGTTAGAATACACAAATGAGCCGTTAGATTGATAGACTAATCGAAAAAATAATCGTTCGATTAATCATTTTGAAAAATAATCATTATGTGCAGCCCTAGTTTGCAGCAAAAACGAAGACCTAAAACGGAGTTTGAAAATGCTGCTGCCCCAGTTTTTCATTTTAAAACTCCAGGTAGTGTTTTATTGCAGACGGGCAAAAACAAGGACTTGACGCAGACACTCATTTTTGGCTCTCTGATTGGGTCTTATAAGTCATGCAAAGCAAAATAGCTTTGAATAGCAGAAGAGTTTTTGATTTGGTATTTTTATTAATATATTTTGTACCGTACAAATAACACTTATAGAATACACTTGTACTCTGTATGTTGCCGTTTACTCTGCGACGACTGCCAATAAAGTCGCTTTACGTTTGGTACATTCAGTAACAGTCCCCACTCATTATTGGTCCATGCAAAACCTGGTGTAGTTCTTCGTCTTTATTCTTTCGCCAAATCTTCTGTAATTACAGAATAGACCATCTGCTGCATGTACCCACTTGCCCAATTTCTGTTCTTTAGACTTTGTAAAAGCTCTCTTCTTAATAAATAACGTTTCCACCATACCAAAAACATCTGGTTTATGCATACGCCCCTTACCCCTAGACGGCTGGGACGTAACACCTAGACAGAGTATTGTTGTCTTGTCACATGATCAAATAGAAACTTAAGATTGGGCAACAATTTACACATATTATCCCGGATATCGTATACCTAGTTGTAACTGTGTATTCTCACAAAACTAGTTATGGAATAATCTCTCACTGTCTTTTTACTTACGGTCTGCGTTGCCTTTCTTATTGTTAGGAAAAAGAACAGCACAACCAGATTTCTCAGGGTTCTTGACAGGAAAGTTCCTTTCTGTTAGCCTTTCCCCAGTCAAAATACAATCTCAAACTCTTGCACAAGCACACACAACTTCCTGAGATTATGTATGTGTGTCCAAACCCATTTACCGGAAATCATTTTCCTTTTGTGTAATTTGACTCCATCTCTCCACAGCTAACAAGTAGAATCTGGGGATCTGAAGTCTGTTTTTACTTCGTCTGTAGATTTATAGTACTGGTTAGAGATTGGTCTTGTTTTTTTAATGTTGTTAACTTTATAGCCACTACCCATTTACCTTTAACCACTTGCTTGGTTTTGGTCTGTTATTTAATAGGTTTTGCAGGATGAAGAGGAGCTACAAGCCAGAGTTCTACTTTGTTTAGTTAATTATTATTTCTCTAGGAGCACCTTTTAAAAAGGATCAGGAGACAGCAGGCTTTCACAGTGACAAACAGGCATCATGAAGCTGGGACGGCGTCTCTCTGTTTGTGTCCTGCTGGTACTTTCTGTGACATGGAGCACAAATGCAGGGAACATTTTGGTGTGGTACACTGAAGGCAGCCACTGGATTAACATGAAGCCTGTGCTGGAGACACTGATCGACAGGGGACACCAGGTGACGGTTCTGGTCCCAAGCGTGTCGATGTTCATGAACAGCAGTGAGCCTTCCGGCTTTCGCTACGAACCCTTCAACGTCTCCGTCTCTATGGAGGTCATAAAGGAGTTCATGGAAGAGTTCCTTCATTTCTCCATGTACGAGATGGATCATATGAGCTACTTGCAGATTTACATCAGATTCATCAGTCTGATGAAGTTCAACCAAAATTACACTTTGAAGAATTTGGACGGCGTGCTGAAATCAGAAACCATCATGAAGAAGCTGAAGGAGGGAAATTATGACCTTCTCCTGGCTGATCCCGTCTACGCCGGCAGTGACTTAGTAGCAGAGATTTTGGGCATCCCCCTGGTCTTCTCCCTGCGCTTTTCTCTAGCCCATAACTGGGAGAGACAGTGTGGTCAGCTACCAGCTCCACCTTCCTTTGTCCCCGGCGCAATGAGCAAACTGACTGACAAGATGGACTTCTCCGAGAGAGTGTGGAACTTCCTCTTCTACGCACTGCAGGATATTGTGCTGGATAACATTTTTTGGAAAGAACTAGACAAATATTACTCTGAAGTCAAAGGTGAGTAACTCAGCTACAAGAACCACTGTTTAATGCAATTGCAATGTCACATTTGTCAACAATTTGAGATAATAAGTAAATAAACATTTTAAATTAGCCATCTCATCTTAAGTATTGGTGATACTTTTCAATGGGCGGTTGTCATCCATTACTTTTGCGTTGTGACAGGAACACCCACCAGTGCCTGTGAAGTGATGGGTAGAGCA
>NW_025736846.1:0-525 GCF_021292245.1 Micropterus dolomieu
GGAGACCAATGAGGGATTATCCAGAGACTAACCAGGGATTAACCACAGACCAACCAGGGATTAACCAGAGACCAACCAGAGACCAACCAGGGATTAACAAGAGACCAACCAGGGATTAACCAGAGACTAACCAGGGATTAACAAGAGACTAACCAGAGACCAACCAGAGACCAACCAGGGATTAACAAGAGATCAACCAGGGATTAACCAGAGACCAACCAGGGATTAACCAGAGACTAACCAGGGATTAACAAGAGACCAACCAGGGATTAACCAGAGACTAACCAGGGATTAACAAGAGACTAACCAGAGACCAACCAGGGATTAACAAGAGATCAACCAGGGATTAACCAGAGACCAACCAGGGATTAACCAGAGACCAACCAGAGACCAACCAGGGATTAACCAGAGACCAACCAGGGATTAACCAGAGACTAACCAGAGACCAACCAGGGATTAACCAGAGACCAACCAGGGATTAACCAGAGACCAACCAGGGATTAACAAGAGACTAACCAGAGACCA
>NW_025736847.1:0-3101 GCF_021292245.1 Micropterus dolomieu
TAGTAACACCAATAGGATTGGAGTAGTTTCATTCATAGTTCAGCCCTGCCACGCCCAGAGGCGTTCCCATAGTGTCGTCACCGACGCAGTTCGAGTTCTGTCGAAGGGGAACAGTGGCTTGTGATATTCAGGAGATGCGTCATCATAGAGCTACTTTTCCTGACGTTGTAGACTCTTTGGAGTTGTGCTCTTTGTTGGAAAAGAGAGATGTAATGATGAGACTGCCTTCCTGAAAGAGCCTGAAATCTGTTGTGGCTGCTTGGGCAGAGGGCACATGAGTAAAGACTGCAGGAGGTGACTGTCATGTAAAGTATGTGGATCCAGACGTCCCAGCATGCTTCATGTTCACCTGAAGGAAAAGGGAGCAGAGACTGAGAGAGGTACTGATACCGACAGCAGTGGGCAGGGCTCTGGTTGCTGCTAAAACAGTGCTGAAGCTGGTGAGCCTGATTACAAACTCTCCTTCCTTCCAGTCAAGGTCAAGCATAAAAAAGGCTGTAAAGTTGTGGAGATTTCCATCTTTCTAGACTAAAGGAGGTTCCAGAGAGATGCCCCGATTCATCCAGACTCTGGAGCAACGGCCTACAGATCCAGATGGTTTGAGAGAACCGGCAGAACAAGATGATCCTGAGGTCACAACAGATATCAGCTAATGCTGTTTGTGCCAAAGAAGAAAGTGATTCAGCTGATCAAGTCTGCCTCGTCCTGGAATCACCTGAAAAGATGGTGGGCTGGATCTTCAGATTCAACAAGTTGCTCTGAAGTCTCTGCAAGAAGAGGAAAGAGGTCAGTGCACTGCTGGCTCACGCAGGCTCAGATGAGAGGATGTTCTGGAGCAAGAGCTGCGGAGCGTCAAGGATTAATTCCCTGTTTTTCTCTCTGCGGAGGAGCTGAGCGAAGCTGAGCTGGAAATAATCACATCTAGTCAGATCTGCTCAAACTGAGCCAATGAAGCTGAACAGAAGAATCTAATGATGGTAGCTTCATGGTATTAGGTGCAGGCTGACAGGTGTGCTGTTGTATCATCAGCTGTTAACCCCAAAAGATCAGGGAGAAGATAAACGAGTGGACTGTGCACATTCACTGTCTCACCTGTGTTGTTTATTGTCGTCACTTCTCACAGCTCTCATCGTCTGTTCCATCAGAGTCCTTCATTTAAGACACAGACTTTGGACTTTAAAGACAACAACGCCTCTATAGTTTGAATGTTCCTGCTTTCTGGATAACTCGCTCTGTGTTTCTTCTTCACTGTCAGTTACCTTCCATTCAAGCTCAACTTCAGCTCTGTTTGTCATTTCATCCAAAACAAAGCAGCTCAATAAAATATCGTTTCTCACAGGAACGACGCTGAAATGGTGACAGGCTTAATGCAGGGAGTTCATTTAGAGCACATATGCAGTGAAAACATTAATACTTGGTGCAGCGTACTGGTAGTATTTCACAAGAAGTAGTACTGCAGTATCTCACCACAGAGGCTCGTTGTAGTGAAGGGAAATATTAAAAAGTTCTTGTCCTCTGTAATTAAACAGCAGGTGGAGCCAGACACACACACACAGACATCTGTTAAACAGCCATCACTGCTGTTATTGCTGAACCAGGTCAGTGAACGCACCTTGGCCCATTTGAGCGAGGACTTGATCCCGTCTCTCTGTGGATGCATCTGGTCCACGTGGATCCTCCAGTTCTGCAGACCGACACACAGACAAGAGACCAGTCAAACACCTGACACAACAGAGAGCATGCTGGGAAACTACAGTGTCAGGCTGTCATCATGTCCTTTAACTCATCAAAACTGCATATTTCACACTGAGCTTCATTACATTTATTTGTGCGATGTTGCTGTCAACACTTAGACTTGTATATATTATTAGATCCATCATATTGATCATTCTTACTGTAATAATAAGTGTCTGCAGTAATGCAGTAGGTGTAGTAATGGTAGCAGCAGTGGAAGTTTAGCATGTTTTCATCATCACAGCTGATTTATAAAACAACATTTTATTACCACATTCTGCTTTGGGACTAAATCAACAGCCAGATATCAGACTGCTGCGTTCAGGGACCACTGGGACATTAAAGTGTCAGATCAGCACAGAGACACCTGCCTGCTGCTTTTTCTCCTCACAAGAGTCTCAGTCTCCCCCTCAGTTAGCAGCAGCTTCACTTCCACTCAGAAAAGCACTTCTTCCAGCTCACACCTGCTCACACTTTAAACTGAAATGGACTTTTTTCACGGAACGAGCTCCCTCTGTGCCGAATGTAAATGTGGAGCGACGACCCAGAGTGCTTTGCTTTGTCCTCACCTTAGAAACTGAAGCTGCAGTGATACAGGAGGCTGTGTTTAAAACAGGTTGATACTGGATTTCCAGCTGCTGGTCTGTGCTGGAAAAGGTGGAGTAACTTTAGCTGTGATGGAGCAATAAATCAGTCCCAGCTGTCAGGAACCCTCATGGTGCCTGTTTTAGATGCATTTCAGACAAACAAACAAAATTGTTTGTAAAAAGCACCAAGTGACAGAAAACTCTGCTCATTTCTGTGTGACAAAGCTGTTTTAGTGAGGAAAGCTGAAAGGACAGAGACTGACTGACAAACGCTCTTCTGCTCTAAACATGAACTCTGTACTTTGTGGTGTTTCAGGAGGAAAACTGCCTCAGTTCTACTCTCAGATTAGTTTCACATGTTCTCCATCAGCTCTGTATGAAACCCTGGAATGAAGACGAGAAGAAAAGACTTGGTTCATGTTTGTTTATTCATCATGTAAACCTTCAGTTTGTTCACACATCCCATCAGGAAAGTCTGTTAAATGACTCTTGTTCAATGATTTCATGCACAGATTCACTTCATCCACACAATCAGTGTGTTTGAGCAGAATCTCAGCTGTCAAAGAAAAGAATGAGCTCCTTATTGATTCTGATCAGGAGAATTACACTTTAAAATACCTCACAGTCCCTCATTTGTACGTCTCTTCGGACAACAACAACAACAACATTTGGTCTGCCAAATAAATAAATGTGAATGTAATTCTAGATTTCTTTCCAGAGTGAGAACAAAATCTCTGAGATAAAGGAAGGTCTGCTGCTTTCTCTCTTCAGACCCATGCA
>NW_025736848.1:0-2608 GCF_021292245.1 Micropterus dolomieu
CTGTTAGCATCATGTTAATGTATGTTTTTTAGGAAAGGGAGAAGCATCAGAGCACTACCTGCTAGAAACGACTTGCCTAACATATATGTATTTTAACATATTGCTAATAAATAGACACTGATACCTTTGTATGTGGTGTCCAGTGTGTGAATTAATTTACTCAGTATTACACTTTATAAAAGCTACTTTACATCTTATGCTTTATTTCTACATTTTTCTCTCTTACTGTTTCCATTTTTTCACATTTTATTTTGAAATATATTTTGAATATATTTACTTTTAAACTTACATTTACTCACATTTTACTACAGGCGTGACATATACACGCTTGTCTATTGTACACATGACAGTGATTTTGCGTGTATAGTAGACGACGTGTGTGTGACGCCCCTTGCGATGGTTTTTGTTTAAGGAGTTGACCCCCCCCCCACGTAAGTATGTGACACCACCTTTTCCCAATTGAGCTATGTAGGATCCCATTACTCACAGTAAGAAGCTGATTGACCAAAGACGTTTTCAGGGCCTTTAAGCTCATACATTCTGTAATAAAATTGTGCCATTATTTTGTTATAACAGCTCTTGGATCACAATTTTGTATGTTCAAATTTTATACATTCTTCATTCCCAGAGATTAATCCTACTGAAAAGTCTGTTGGATGTTTGTCATTAAATGTGGTTCAGACATGTTTTCTCCCTTTAGGATGAATTGCCATAACAATAATAAAACTGACTTTTCATCTAGCAGGTTTATGAACATATATATGCAAAAGTAATGACATCCCACCAGCCTCAGCTGTTCTTTGTGTTTGTGCTTTAACAAATGTTGGTATGATAACCTAGCATAGCTTGTTAGCATTTCAAAACGTCTGTTTTCACATTAAAAACCACTTTAAAGCGAACTGCTGCAAAACAATGGAATGGAAAAGAAAACTCTGTTTAATATTTATTGTTGATATTTGGCTGATAACTGATCCTTTTATGAAGGTCAGTGTCGGTGCCGATATTGAATCAACCAGTCAGTGCAAACCTTGAAACTTACGTTGAGTGCATCAAAGCCTGATTGATAAGTAAATTAAGTCTGAATTTGTAAAAGCGCTGCCATCGTGTTGAGAATGTGTATAATTTAAACATTGATTGGGGCTTATGTTAGTTTATTCATTATAATTCCAGATATAAGTAGTATAGCTTACCACTAGTACAATTTCAATTCAAGTTGGACAAAACAGCAGTTAAATTTTTGTGGGTTGTTTTCATTTATTAAATCTTTGCGCATGAAAAACAGTCTACATGACAGTATATATTTTTTTCATGCTACTAACTCCTCAATGATAAGAACCATTCATACTTAACAAGTTCAATATTTCAAAAGTTTTTTACTCTTCAATTTTCTTTCATTTTACCAGTGCAACTACAGTGAATGTGTGTTGGGCTCTGAGTAAATCAAAAGGTTAGACAACCTAGGCTTAATACTGTACCTGAACACATCCTATGTAGACACAAGCAGAGCAATGAAGCTTCTGCTGCTGCTCTGCTTACACGCAGCTCATGATACCCCTTCTGCGTAGACACAGTGTAAGTCATGGTAAGACATTTGTTGCAAAAACATTGAACAAACTAATTGATTTTTACCCCAAATTAAAAAAAAGAGCAATTTCAAATCAAGACCTGCTCAGGTCAGAGCTCTGCAGAGCTGTATGCAACTTTTGCTCTAAATTACACAATACAACCTTCATGATGGTGTCCTTCATGAAGGACCAATAAGGGTGGCAAGGGAACCGTTTGTGTTGTGAGCCAAACAAAAACACACAAAGCCACTAGTGTTTGTTTTTGTTTTCATTTCAACAGCAGTGTTATGCAAGGATGCATTCTAGAGAAAGAGGAAGAAAACACATTCTCAGTGGACAGTGATGCTTGAAGATACTGTTTGGCAAGTGTGTGTATGAGCACTAAACTCTCAGTTTGATTTTCAATAAATTTTCAAGTTTGTATGGTCATTTGTTTGTCTGATGTCTGATGGTGTGAGGTATGTTACTGTTGCACCTGCTGTTCCAGTGAAAGAGGAAACCGATCACGTCTTCAGCTGGAAGAATGAATGATGTCGTGGATTCGCTCCCTGGATTGTCTTTTGATGGTTGCTGCAGTTCAAGGGAGTTATCACATAGAGTAAACATGAGCCTTTTGTTTCATTATCAAATGTAGGATATAAATCTGTGTAAATGTTATGTTGTGCATGTATCCTTTACATTAAATGTAGCAATTTCACAACATAAAAATACTACATTTTAATTAAAGGGACAAAGCAAAATGTACTTAAAATATCAAATGTAAAAGTATGCAGTCTGAAGCAGAATGGCTCTTGTCACTGTTATAAATCTTAGATTATTATATTATTATTGAATTGTTATTGCTGGTGCATTTTAATGCTGTGACTTGGTCAAGCGTGTTTTTATAACTTAATATACTGTTGGTAAGGACCAAGTGAGGAAAGCAGGTGACTGAATCCTCAGGGGCCCCAAACAGCAGTGGAGTAAAAAGTAGGCTATTTTCCTCTGAAATGTAGTGGAGGTCAAGTAGAAAGTTGCATGAAATGGAAATACTCTCACAGCTG
>NW_025736849.1:0-938 GCF_021292245.1 Micropterus dolomieu
AACATTTTCACGAGTACAAAACTTTTCCACACATTCAAACATTTGAATGTACAAGTTCAAAAGTTTTTCACGAGTACAAAACATTTTCACGAGTACAAGACTTTTCCACACATTTAAACATTTGAATGTACAAGTACAAAAGTTTTTCACAATTACAAAACTTTTCCACACATTCAAACTTTTCCACACAGCTACAAAACATTTTCACGAGTACAAAACATTTTCACAATTACAAAACATTTTCACGAGTACAAAACATTTTCACAATTACAAAACATTTCCATGAGTACAAAACTTTTCCACACATTCAAACATTTCCACACAGCTACAAAACATTTTCACGAGTACAAAACTTTTCACGTGTACAGAATTTTTCCACACATTCAAACATTTGAATGTACAAGTACAAAACATTTTCACCAGTACAATGAAGCATAGTGCAAAGGATGCAGGAATAAATAAGTATTTTGTGCAGGGGTAATGACTCGACGTAGGTGGATTTAGTATACAATATCTACAGTATGAACAGCACTGAAATAGAGAATGGTGAATAAATAATAAGTGGTAGCCAGTAAACAGGTGGCTGAGTAGAGACAGAGTTACTGGGTTATTGCACAAGAATTGTTTCTGACACTGAGTCAGAGATCAGCTGTTGTGAGTGATGGCTTGTGGGAAGAAACTGTTCCTGAGTCTGTTGGTTTTGGCGTACATGCTCTGTAGCGCCTACCAGAGGGGAGAAGCTGGAACAGGTTGTGTCCAGGGTGAGATGGATCTGCAGTGATGTTTCCTGACTCTGGAAATGTATAAGTCCCGAATGGAGGGCAGGATGGCACCGATGATGTTTTCTGCAGTCCTGACTGTCCGTTGTAGTCTGCTCCTGTCCTTTTTGGTGGCAGATCCAAACCAGACAGTGATGGAGGTGCAGAGGACAGACTGGA
>NW_025736850.1:0-363 GCF_021292245.1 Micropterus dolomieu
TCCTCCACGTCTCCTGATGTACTGGCCTGTCTCCTGGTGGCGCCTCCGTGCTCTGGACACTACGCTGACAGACACAGCAAACCTTCTTGCCACAGCTCGCGTTGATGTGCCATCCTGGATGAGCTGCACTACCTGAGCCACTTGTGTGGGTTGTAGACTCCGTCTCATGCTAGCACTAGAGTGAAAGCACCGCCAAAACATCAGCCAGGAAGCACAGGAACTGAGAAGTGGTCTGTGGTCACCACCTGCAGAACCACTCCTTTATTTGGGGGGGTCTTGCTAATTGCCTGTAATTTCCACCTGTTGTCTTTTCCATTTGCACAACAGCATGTGAAATTGATTGACAGTCAGTGTTGCTTCCTA
>NW_025736851.1:0-2323 GCF_021292245.1 Micropterus dolomieu
TGTTGTTTAGCGGCTGGCTGGGCCACTCCGCACACATTCATTCGGTTTTACAGTCTTGACCTTCCTTCGGCACCTGGCACTCGTGCGCTCTCCTCTTAGTCGTGCCACTTTATTGCACACAGGGGCAGGCGGGGTTTTCGGCACGGTTTAGTGGGTATCTCGTTCCCATAGTGTCGTAACCGACGCAGTTCGAGTTCCCTCGAAGGGGAACGTCTCGGGTTACGTATGTAACCCTGGTTCCCCGAGAAGGGGAACGAGAGACTGCGTCGGCCCGCCGCACCTCTCTCCCCGCCTGAAGCGCCTGCTTCATAGTTTAAGCTAATGATGAGTGTGTACAGGTGTGCTTTATACTCCTCCGGTTATTCCGTCACACCTTACCGTTCTAGCAACAAGCCAATAGGATTGGAGTGATTTCATTCACGTTCAGACCTGCTTACAATAAAAGTACTTTGTATGTGAAGTACAAAGTACTTTTTCAGATACGTTGAAAATAAAAGGACAAAAACTAAATTGCCAATCATGGAAACCACTTTTCAGCGGTCGCACCTCATGATATTTTCTAATTTAATCAAAATTTACAGGCAGAGAATAGGCCACCTAAACAAAACAAGCTAGCTTCCTACAACAGGACTCCATGAAATGTATAATCAAAACAAATATTGGTAGAAATAACTTTATATTAATTGTTTTTCTGAGGTCAAACCACATGATATCCAAAAGTGTCAACTACATACCAGCTGTATGATAATATAAGTTATTATAATATAAATACAGATGCTTTGTGATTTTGAAGAGGACGACAAAACATTTTGGAAATCATGCCAAATAGGGCAAAACACAATTTTGATTAGATTTAAAGTCATTCCAAAGAAGTTTCCAAAATGGCCGGACATGTGACATTTTGACACTTCAATTATCAGAAAAATTACAAACAGCTAATGTTTTTTTAAAGTTAAAGGGGAGTACATATATGGTCCTGTATTTATCTGGTATGCTTTAATGCTTTCAATGTTTTTTTTGTGAAAAAAATCAAGTTGGACACAAAATGTAGGCGTCACGTCATTGACCCATCTACAATAGTAACAGAGAGTCAGTGAACTGACCTCAGAGTCTCCAGTCTGCAGTATGGATCCTCCAGAAAACCACACAGCAGCTTCACTCCTGAATCCTGCAGCTTGTTGTTTCCACTCAGCTCCAGCTCTCTCAGATGGGAGGGGTTGGACTTCAGAGCTGAGGCCAGAGAAGCACAGCTAATCTCTGACAACCAGCAGCGCCTCAATCTGAATAAAGAATAAATGATGTAACGTTAGAAGACAATGTTCCGACATTTCTTTACTATATACCCTGTATAAAAAAAACGTCCTATATCACATTAATAAAGACCTTTGCGTTTACATGTGTATCAGAAGTTTAGATCAGCACATCTCAGAACTTAACTGCCCCTCTGTCACAGAGCAGACGCCCCCCCACAACCCATTCAACTCATTCAACATTCAAACCAGCAGTTTTATTTGTGCTGCTGCAGACTGTGCTGTCAGGCGCACAGAGCGCACTGAGACGCCGCGGTTTTTGTCATGGAACAGATACTGTCATAGTGGTGACATCGTGCAAAGCATATAAAAACATTGAAACATGGATTTTGGGAAGGGGTGATTTTCTTATTCTGTCTCTTTAAAAATTGCAGAAAATGCATCTTTGATACTCTTTTGTCTTCAGTTGCCTGTTTGGTATTGAAGTAATCCAAAAGTAACTAAAAGTAATCAGATTACATTTTTAAACAAGTAATTAGTAATTGTAGCAGATTACATGTTTAAACAAGTAATTAGTAATTGTAGCAGATTACATGTTTAAAGTAACCCTCCCAGCCCTGAGTGTTGTCTTTAAGAAGCATGAAAACCTGCCTCCGCTGACACACAACATGTAGCTATGCAGTGGAAAAAAGGTCAGCCTTGACTGATGCTCTGTTGTCTTTTATTGAACTTCCTTGCAGTGAGCAACGTACAGACCAACGGAAGAGCTGAACAGAAATTTACAGACAGAAAATAAGACAATGCATTAGCTTAACACATAACCGGAAAGTTAGCAATTTGCACTAAATACACTCAAATGTACACAGACACAAACTATAGCAGTAAACATACCTTGTAGCCGCTCTGGACTGGTGCTAAAGTACCTTTATCTTTTGAACACTTGTGCTTTTCTTTTTCTGTCTAGGTGCCGTTACCGCTTCACTACTATTTTCCCTCTTGTTAATTTCCCTTTCTTCCATGTGTATAGTGTCCTTTCAAAATAAACTTCCGGTTAAACAGGAAACATGAAATAA
>NW_025736852.1:0-589 GCF_021292245.1 Micropterus dolomieu
GTTTATCACAAACTTCTCAGGGATTCAGCTGCACAGAGGTTATGAACAGGTTCATGTAAAGATTTAGAGACGTAGAGGACGAGGGGGAAATGTATGTAACTGAACAGCAAACTGTATTATAACTGGTGAAATATCTCCATCTACTGGACATTTGATGTACAAGCATCAAATGCAAATACTCACATATGTCCAAAATGGACAGTATTCAAGTCTCTGTTTAGTAAACTGAGTATTTAAAGCTTAAGTTATATTCATGTTTGATCAACATTTAACCACGTTGGAGCAAATTTCTACAAAAGAAAAGATTTTTCAGGTTTTGGTTGTGTTTGATTTATTTTTTAAGTTTTTAGTTTTGTTTTCTGTTTATTTATATCAACAGTTAACATTTGGTTTTCAAGTTTGTTTGCAAGTTTCCTGTCTTTTAAATCTGTTTAAATAACCACATGGCTGCAGGGTTGCAGGCATATGATCCAAAATGTTGTACGTGTACATAACAGGGTGACAATTTCATTTTTATTATTAATTCAATGATTAAAAGAGAGATGACTTTGTGTTGAAACATGATGTGATGGTGATTGATGAAGGGGAT
>NW_025736853.1:0-700 GCF_021292245.1 Micropterus dolomieu
AAGGGAAGGACATTTTTCTACGTATCCTTAGTTAGTTTTAGTTTATCTTTATTGTACCAATGGGGGAAACCCAGTTATGCAGGCAGGCTACAAATTAAAGATTAAATATAAAAGGACAAAATCACCAAGAACATACAGAAGGTTCAAACAGATTCAATGAAACGTCCATCGATTGTTATTGTTTCAAGAGGATTTAGGTTGGGTTTGTATGTTTGGAGTATATGAGGGTGATAGTGTTGTGAATTATTTTGCATTATAGCCTAAATTGCTATCATTAATTACTAGAGCAATGGTGGTCTACATTGTCATCATTTAAAGTGTTATTTTATAGTGTAAAGTTAGGTTCACAGTGCTAAAACTCTATAGCTCTGAGTGTATGTCCTCCTTTCTGTATCTAACTGCCCAGGCTCAACAGTTGCGTGTGTGTGTGTGTGTGTGTGTGTGTGTGTGTGTGTGTGTGTGTGTGTGTGTGTGTGTGTGTGAGTAAGCCCGTGTGCTTTGGGAAAAAAGGGAGGGAATCGCAGGCATGAGCGGTGAGTTTAAGAGTGAGAGGAAGAGCCATCTGACAATCAGACAGAGGAGCATCAAGAGAGCTGAACACATCTGTGGTGAGTTTCTTATTATGCCAGAACGGGGCAACAATCTGAGCTCTCTAGTGTAGATTACTGAACTGAAGATGGCAGATAATTATATAGTACAT
>NW_025736854.1:0-2360 GCF_021292245.1 Micropterus dolomieu
AAGTGGTGATAGAAGCAACATAAAATGAAGCACAGAAGACAACACATAAACAAATATGAACTTGAACAAATAACATAATTTGAATCCAGCATGTCCATAAACTGGTTGGCATCACAAACTCAGGTTTTCATTGATTCTTTTCATCTTTATAAAAGAAGTTTCTCTGTTGTTCTCTCAGGCTGTGATTTCTTGTGGTGTACCACAGGGTTCATTCCTAGGGCCTCTCATTTTCTATCTACATGTTGCCTTTAGATCAAAAATACAACATCCGTTGCCATAATTTTACTGTCAATATGTGATTTTAGATTCCATCAAAATCCAGTAATAACGGCAGCTGGTTTATTAGATGTGAAGTTCTGTTGTTCCAGACCTTCCTACAATTAAGTGAGTCCAGAAATTAGAAGATTTTATTTACCCACTAAATTCAGTAAACCAGGTGAAATCAAACTATGCCAGGATGTCAGTTGATGTTTAGCATAATGCTCATAGTCAGTGCATTAGAGGCGTACAGAGAAGTCATTATCTGTTTCTGTTCAACCAACAAACTGATCTGTCTGTTTTTGAAAAGAAGACTGGGTGTGGCCATAGTTTATACAGGAAGTCATGTTAAATTGGGTAATGTTGTAACTAATTTCATTGAATACATACTCTACATTTCATTTCTCTCTCTTTTGATTTTCATTTTTAACTAAACTAAGTTTCATGGACTGAATTCCACCACCACCCAACCTTTAACTGAACAAACACAAACTGAAAAACAATGCTTGATACTTCAAAAGATTCTGTTTTACATTGAAAAAAAATTGCAGTAAACATACAGAAAAATATCCATCGATGTTGAATTCCAATAGGCTACAATTGCATGAAATTTAAATCAGCAACACTAGTGGAACTACAGCAGAAACAAAGCTGCATTCAATACTACCAACTTGAAACAGCACCTAACAAAATACAGTGAGTCAACCTTAGGTAAGTCAGCAAAGGCTGCACAAAAGCAGCAAACACTGGACGATACTATGAAGGAGAGAGACATTTGCATTTTAGACACTGCCCTACTGGAGCTTCACAACAAGGTTTGTGACCACCTACGAGGTGCTTTATCAGATGTGACAGCTACTGGTTATTCAATAGTCAAGCAAATATGGTGGATTGATTTGAATAACTTTAATGTAATTGAAGTGTGCACTGTGCAACTGTGTTAACTCGGGAAAATACAAGTATCAGATCCAGACTCTGTACAGACAGGCCTGCCCACAGAAATGACTGGGCCTCTGAGAAGGTCCAGTAAATGGGCCCTCTGCAAATCTGCTTTACTCATGTCAACGCATGCTGTGCTCTCTCTCTCCATCTCCTACATAAACACATACATGGCCTGCTGCATGGGTGCACTTTTGATGTTTTGATGTTGTGTACAACAAACAGTACTCATACCATTTTCAGGAGAGGGGGGGGGGGTTTCTTCATAAAACAGGCTGTATTTTACTGAAGCAACATTACATTTTTTTTAAATGTTTTGTTATTTTAAAAAGTAATGGTGAGCTTTTTGGTTCAAATTTAAATTTGGTTATCTTTCCTTATATTTAGAATGAACATCATTAGTGCTGGACTGCAAGGGCCCCCCTAGCAGCAGGGCCCCAGAATTCTTTCCCATCCCCCCCCTTATGGACGGCCCTGTGTATGGGCAGATACGTCATATGAAATGACTGAGCAAAGCACCTGTAGGGGACAGAAGAACCTGATCAGGACGTCCCTAATGAAATGTCCTCCATGTTCCCAGAATAGAGAGCAGGTCTTCAGGTAGGCTTCCTTCTAGTGGGACCTGCCTCGGTCTCACAATGGTGTGAAGAACTGAAAGTGGACATTCAGGAAACATTTCTCTGAGGCAGAGCTGCTCTGGATGCACAAATAATCTCACTGGCTGAACTGAACTTTGGTAGACAGCCAATCTCTAAAAAGGGGATTCTCTGGCCCCGCCCACTGAAGTCCAACTCAACCAATGAGATTCTTTGTGTCTCCAGAGCAGAAATGTTTGAGGAACTAAAAGCACAATCAGCTTGATGTTGAGGAGAAGGGCTGTGCAGCAGAGAGGCTGTTTAGTTTCTTCATTCTACTGCAGTGGAAGAACATTGCTCATCTGCTGTCTGTCTGGCTTTAACAACTCCAAAGACATGTTGCTTTACCTCTTTTTACTTTGCTCTCACTTCATAGGTGAGTGTAGGAACACAGATGAAAGGCTCATTAACCTGCTGGATTAACCAGATATTTGGTCTACATTTCAGAACTAGAGGTTTCTCTGTGGAAGGGAACAACTTCCATGATAGAAACAGACATTTGGTTTATTGAATGAATCCAGAAAGTCA
>NW_025736855.1:0-1136 GCF_021292245.1 Micropterus dolomieu
ATTGAAAAATGTACTGAACTTAATTCAACCTCTTTAAGCCATCTCTACCATTTGGTGTAGGTATGCTGTGCTAAAAAAAATCCACTAGTTGACACTGTTTCTTTAAGATACTCTCCTTACAGGAAGTTAAAATCATCAAAATCACTGCAGACATGAAGAGTCTTTTTGGTGGAAATTTCAAAGTTTAGGATATTTTTTTGACATATTATAGTTCCAGAGGAATTACTTAACAGAATTATGTAACTTGATACAAAAAAATAAGTCTAATATGGGACAAATAATTTTCTAAAAACATGCTGTTGTTGTGCTGATGTTGAATTAATTTCATAAATATGTCTTTATAATGGTGAAATCATGCCAAAATATATATACAAAATATATATACCAAAATAATAATAAAAAGATAATAAATGTACAGTTTTTTGGAATAAAAAAAACTTTAAAACAAATAAATATCTTGAAAACCAACTAACTATCTAGACAAAATAGACATATTCAATTCAATTCAATTTCATTTATATAGCGCCAAATCACAACAACAGTTATCTCACAGCGCTTTTCATAAAAGAGCAGGTCTAGACCGTACTCTATGATGCTATTTACAGAAGCCCAACAGTTCCCACCAAGAGCAAGCACTGGGCGACAGAGGCAATGACTTGCCCAAGGACACTTCAACATGGGGGGAGCCTGGGATTGAACTGCCGACTTTCCGATTAACGACCAAGCTGCTCTACCTCCTGAGCCACAGCCGCCCCTATTAATCTGAGTGATGATGATAACAACCAAATAGAGCCTCCTGATCATCAACATATCAGAACATAACAATCTGTACTCTGCGCCATCTCCTTCTTTGCCCTCATCATCTTCATCCTCGCTATCATCGTCCTTGTCCTCCTCCTCTTCCTCTTCTACCAACTCTTCCTCCTTAAACTTGTCCTTGTTGTCGTCCCCTGCCTCTTCCTCCTCCTCCCCTTGTTTTGTTGGCATCCATTGTTCAAAACAGGTAATCTGACCTTTCACCTATGTATAGGTCTACTGTATGCTAAAGTGATTGGTTAGTGATTAGTAAAGCAGTTAGTGTTTCACACGTGGTTTGTAGCATTTTGATTGGTTGTGTTTGGAAAAGGAAAGCAGGT
>NW_025736856.1:0-1105 GCF_021292245.1 Micropterus dolomieu
TGTGAAGGTGTGTGACAGGCTATTTAAGAGAAAAGACTGAGTGAGAACATGGTTGGGATGAAAGGAGGGCCAGGACCTTTGAGACTTGTGGTTGTGTATCCTGTGAAACAAAAAGTCAACTAATTTTATATTTAATTTTGACAACTGTGGCGAATTTGATCGTAGAAGTAAACACTATATTACAGAGCCACAAACACTTTCTAAGTATGTCAACATCAAGAAAGCATTTTGTTTTGGGCTGATCTGAAGCAGCTGGTTACCTGCAGCATCCGGTACTGCAGCTTTATGATATTGTCCCGTTTTTCTAACTAAAAACCCACTTATGTTGATCCTCAAGCTCATCTTAATTACATTTAATCAGGCACCGCCATCGCGTTCAAGTGTATCTGCTGCAGCTTTATCAAGTGTAACACACAAAGCTGCACAAATCAGACTTATTAAATATCAAAATCAATATTTTTCCGTTTTGGTTTTAAAACAGAAAAACAAAAACCAATTTCTGTTTTTTTGTTTTCTGTTTTTTCCGTCCCCCCCAAAAAAAAACAAGTTGTTTTTTGGTTTTAGATTTGGTTTTGAAATGAAATAATGAAAGAACGAACCATTCTCCTTGTTTTAATCCACACTGCAGTCTGATATGGGCCACATTTAAGCAATAATGTGAACTGTTAAAAAAATCAGATCTGGGATAAAAGTCGAAATTGAGCATTAAGGCCTGCAGTCTGAACGTAGCCTAATAAAACAAGCTGGAGGAAGATGAGACTGTCTTGTTCAAATGGTGAAGAGCACCAGCTTCAGACTTTAAAGGACAGGTTCTGTTTTGTTTGTTCATCATATAATACTGACCTGCCGTGTGCATTTTGAAAGCTATTTGAGTTATTTGTCGCTGTAAACATTCCTTCTGCCAGCTCCTTGTAAAAATTCTAACATTCAGCTGAAGCTACTATGAGAATTCAGAAGTCTGAATTATAAAATTCAAGTGAGAACATTGTACTAAAACAAATGAACTTTGGAAGGAAGCCTCATACTAGCTTTGCCTGAAAAATACATTTGTTCACAAGTTTTTATGTCCCATTTACACTGCAGTCACACTAAGAGAGGAATAACT
>NW_025736857.1:0-3153 GCF_021292245.1 Micropterus dolomieu
TATGCAGGGAAAAAAGAAACATGTTATTGTAAGCTGCATCTATAGCAGCTTACAATATCGATTACCAGCTTCTAATATCGATTTATTTAAGGATTGGATGGAGGAAAAATTTACAGAAAGTCATGCTCATCTGTGGGGATTTCAACACTGATTTGCTAAATCCAAACAAGCACAATATTATCAATACAGTGTATAGTCTGGGCTTTTCCCCCAAAATGACCAGACCCAGCAGGATTACTTCCCACTGTGCAACATTAATTGATAATATTTTTACAAATGACGTAGATAACAATACAGTGAGTGGACTATTAATAAATGACATCAGTGAGCACCTACAAGCTTTTACAGTTTACAACAACAACTACACATCTAAAAAAAGACAACAAAGCTCTTTTCAGACGGGTCAGAACAGAAGAGTCTATGGTTGCATGTAAAGATGATCTGCTTTCACAAGACTGGGAAATAATAGATAGGGGAAAAGATATTGCTAGAGTACATGGTGAATTCCTAAGAATATTTCAATTATTATATGATAAGAATTGCCTGATAAAAAAATGTTGCAGAAAACAAAAATATAGTGATAGACCGTGGATTTCAAAAGGATTACTAAATGCCTGTAAAAAGAAAAACACACTTTATAGAGAATTTATTAAACACAGAAAATCAATATAAGAAATGTAAAAATAAGTTAATTAAGTAAGAAAGAATACTATAGCAAACTATTAGATAATAATAAAAATAATATGAAGGGGCTATGGAATATACTAAACCGTATTATAAGAAGGGGCACGAGACAGTCTAATTATCCCCAGTATTTCATTGGTAATGAAAAGAACATCAATAACGTGGAGGACGTGGTCAGTAACTTTAATAAATATTTTGCAAATGTTGGACCAGATTTAATCCCTATGCCACGGATAGAATGATCTTATTGAAAGAAATCAGTGTTCAATGTTTCTTGAAGCAGTAGAAGGAAAAGAAATAATAGACACTGTTACAAACTAAAGCATCCACTGACTGTAACGAAATAGATATGAAGATAGTAAAAAATGTAATTGAGGGGATCTTTAATTTGTCATTCCAAACTGAACACCACTTCACAAATCACAGGCCTGTCTCTCTACTGCCACAATTTGTGGTTGGGGTATTCATTGATTTGATACAATTAATCATGAAATATTAATCAATAAACTGGAAAGGCTCGGGATCAGGGGGATAGAGCTGAATTGGTTAAGCAGTTATTTAAAAGACAGGAAACAATTTGTGAAGTTGGGAGATTATACATCTGAATGTTTGGACATTGCGTGTGGTGTCCCCCAGGGGTCAGTGTTGGGACCAAAATGATTTATCCTCTACATAAACGCCATATTTAAAGGATCTGAACTACTCAAATTTGTATTATTTGCAGACGACACAAACATCTTTGGTTCTGGTCAGAATTTACAGCAACTTCTGGACTTAATCACTTCAGAATTCAGAAAAAGAAAACAGTGGTTTGACACAAAGAAGTGATGATTAAATTTGAGCACAACTAAATTCATGATATTTGGCAATTGTAAATCAATCAAGTTTAGTTACAGATCAAAGGTGTTAATACAGAAAGAGTATATGAAACGAAATTCCTTGGAGTGATTATAGACGACAAGATTTGCGGGACATAAAACATGTCCAAACAAAAGTGCCTAGAAGTATTTCAGTCCTGGCACCTTCTAGATTCCAGATCACTCCACATTACGTATTGTTCGCTGGTGTTACCGTATATCAAAATTCATTGCAATCGTTATTTATACTTCAAAAAAGAATAATTCATAACACTGGATATTTGGAACACACCAACTCATTAATCTTACAGTCTAAAGCATTAAAACTACTTGATCTAGTTGAATTTCAAACAGATAGTAATTATGTTGAAGGCTAGAAACATCTTATTGCCTGGCAATATACAGAAAAGGTTTTCTGAAAAGAGAGGGGGGCTAAGACTTAAGGGGAAAGTCAAATTTTAAGACTCCCAGTTTTTTCGATCTAGTAGGAAAAGTTTCTGTTTATCTGTCAGTGGGGTTAAATTGTGGAATAAACTAAGTAATGAATTAAAGCAATGCCCAAACATATTCCATTTCACAAAGACGTTCAAAGAAATTATATTCCAGACGTACAGAGAAACACAGTGCTAATAATAACCTGGGCTTATATTGAAGAATTTGTAGTATGTATAAATATTGTTGTGTATGTGGAATATCTGTATGTGAATAGAATATATATAACTCAAATCTATAACTCAAATCTGAACTGGAAAAGATCGGAGCCTGTGACCTGGGCTGGTTTTGGTCACTTTGGCTGCAGTCTGAAGTTCGGACAGGACACACCAGGAACTAACAGATGTAAACGCTGCAGAGTTCTGACTCTGAGGTGCGCCGCGAAGTTTGGAAGATATGAACTTGTACAGAGATGAGGAACGATTCCAGCAGCCTGCATGCTGAGTGCTGCATTATGACTCGTCCGGTTTCTGCCGGATCACTAACAGATGTTTAATGCACGTCAGGTCCTCGCGGCACCCTGAGGTCCCAAACTGAACAGGATGTTTTGCTTCCTGATCAGATCAGCTTTATTAAAAAGTGATTAAAGAGCAGAGTGATGGATGAGTCCAATCCGATGTTCCGCTTTATAATCTTGTTTCTTCTTCTGCTGTGTTTGTCAGAGAGCGAGCCGTCTGTACCTTCAGTTCATGGTCAGGATCAAACTAAGGGTCAGTAAGCTGCTCTTCTGCAGGCTGCGGCTAAAGGACTTGTTTCTTCTGCAGCTCCAGTTTCAAAGAGCCGTAACGACATTATAACGTTCGCAGAGCTGCTTTCAGGCCGATGTTATCGCGTCTCAGTTTGTATTGTTGGTTTGATCGGCCGCTTTCAGGAAGCAGAGACGCTGCTTCTCTGGAGGAATCTGCTGCTGTGAAGACAGACAGCCCAACCCCCTCAAATCACCATCCAGCTGCAGTCGTCATGGCAACTGAGACACAGAGGTTAACGATCAATAACGCTGAATAAGTGATCACACAGAGGACAGAGAGCAGTTCAGACTGACGTTCACACAGATAATCACAGCTCAAAGGCCCACTGACACAACCCTGCATGTCCTCATCCCAGGGCGCCGCGTCTCTTT
>NW_025736858.1:0-3152 GCF_021292245.1 Micropterus dolomieu
AAGACCACGCCAAGGTGAGGTATGAAAAGGTATTTTATTTGGATAATAAGGAGTATTTATGATGGAGGGATGAAGAGGAGAGGGATGAGGGGGAGAGGGATGAAGGGGTCGAGGATAGAGGGATGAGTGGGAGAGGGATGAAGGGGTCGAGGATAGAGGGATGAGTGGGAGAGGGATGAAGGGGTCGAGGATAGAGGGATGAACGGGTCGAGGATAGAGGGATGAGTGGGAGAGGGATGAAGGGGTCGAGGATAGAGGGATGAACGGGTCGAGGATAGAGGGATGAGTGGGAGAGGGATGAAGGGGTCGAGGATAGAGGGATGAGTGGGAGAGGGATGAAGGGGTCGAGGATAGAGGGATGAAGGGGTCGAGGATAGAGGGATGAAGGGGTCGAGGATAGAGCGATGAAAGGGGTCTAGAATAGAGGGGTGAAGGTGTTTTTTAGGGTCTAGTGGCTGGAGCATCTAGGAACCCAGGGGCTGCAGTAACCTCAGGTTGCTGTGTCAGGATGATGGCGGCCTCTCCACAGACTTGGACTGTCTGGGTAATGAAACTCAGCAACAGAAACAAGAGCAGGATACACCACTATAATTCCCAAGTGTCAGTGTGACAGCGAGGGCCTTAGCTTTCTCCTATCTCTCTTTACATGTCTGCATATGTTTGCCTTGATATCTCTTGCCCAGTGAATGAGAGAGCCTGGGACAGTTTCTAAACACTTGACATAAATATACAAAGAAGGTTAATATCAAGCGCAGCTGGATTTGGTTGAAGATAGTAAAAGATGTCTCGTCCCTCATCCAACAGACTTCTTCAATACTGAGTGACTGCTATGGAAACTCAGCTATTTAACCTCTGTGGAGTCGTTTACCAAGGTCATCGATACCGTTGGTTATTCATAGTTAGAGCCACTCCAGGCCAAGCCTTAACGACCATCGTAGGCATCTTCAACTGAGGCCAAAAGTGAACGCTTGTTTAGTTTACTGGGATATAATGAAAGGACAGCATTGAAAGTGGGGGATAAGTGGTGGTCCAGACTCCCTCCCCTGTTAAGCGAGGGCTTCTCAACCCGGGTGTATGATTTCCTTTATACCTCTTTCAAACCATCCATCCTCTGTCTAAAATGTGCACCTTTTAAACAGACAGAATGGATGGTTTGAAACAGGTGTCAATGAAGCCGTTTACACCCAGGTTAAGAGGGGCTCTGCGATACCTCATATCCCCCACTTAAAATGCTGTCTTTTCATCACTTCCCAGGAATGTTAACAAATGTTCACTGTTGGCTGAAGATGCCAAAAATGGTCGTTCAGACTTGGCTTCGGCTGGCTCTAACGACCGTAAGGACTGTCCTTACAACTGCCAGGAGCACTAAACCACCAGCGGTATAGATGATCTTTGCAAACGATTCCACAGAGATTAATTAGCTGAGTTTCTCTACCAGTCAGTCATAACTGAAGAAGTCTCTTGGATGAGCGACTAAAAGTCTTCTAGTATCTTCAAACAAGTCCAGTTGCCCTTGAAGTCAACCTTCCTTGGATATCTAAGTGTGTCGAAACTTTCCCAGGCTCTCTCATTCACTGGGCAAGAGATATCAGGGCATCCATATAGAGAAATGTAGAGAGAGAGGGGAGAAAGTGTGTGCATCTCGCTGTCAGAAGGACTCTTGTGAATCAAAGTAGTGCTATTATGCCCTTGTTTCTGTTGCGTAATTTCATTACCCAGACAGTCAAAGCCCATGGAGTGGCTGCCATTATCCAGATACAGAATCCAGGGATTAACTGGGTGGGGAAATAAACAATTGTTTATGTGTGATGTGGATTTTGAGTCCATCTCCCCTTGATGCCTCCTAGAAGAGGAGTCGTAGCATTTCCATCTCCTAAAAGAGTTGCGTGTGCAGTGCTGGGCCTGAAAACAGGAAACATAGCTGATACCCAGCCAAAGAAACCTTGAATTTTTTCTTTAGCTCTTGATAACACAGATGCCATTCTTTGCCTGGGCCTGGAAATAGCAGCACCGTGAAGAGCATCCGCAATTTTTCCTTGCACATTGGCAAAAACTGCTGCAATTGTTGCTGCTGCCTCGGACAAAGCGCTGCCTTGGACAGTGCTTATTTCCCGAGCTGGAGCTGTCGCTTCTTTCATGGGCTTACCAATGAAATGTTCAAAAATTCCAGTGGCCGGGGACAATTCCACCAGCACTGCCTGCTTTGAGTTTGGAAAGAATATAAGCACATCTTCTGTTGGTGCATCATCTTCTTCGTCTCCAAAAGTCACCGTGGTACATTGGTCGGACTGTGGAAAGAACAATGAAAAGACAGGTCTTGGTTTTGGATATCTCAGCCACAATTCTGTCTCTGGTGTTGAAAGATCCACCCAGAGCTGTCGCTTTGACAGCGGAAAAAGCAGCAGAATTTTCTGCTCTGGTTTTCTAGGAACCAGCAGCAGTTCTCCATGTGATCCTGGAAAAAACTGACATTGTCGTTCTGGTGGCAGGATAAACAGCAGCAATTGCATCTCTTTCCAGTTAGGAATGTTTTCTCCGGTTGATTGAGCAGTTTTCGCCTTAAAGGCAGAACAAACAGCAGCCATATTTTCTCTGATCCTTGAAAAACAAATAGCTAATTTTTCTTGGACTGCAGCGAAAAAAGCTGCAATTTTTGCTTGAGCCCTAGAAAATATGGCTGCAATTGTTTCTCGAGCTGTGGAAATTTTCTCTGTGATTCTCTCTGACCCTCTGCCTGCAGGGTGTTGTGTCTCTACGTCATGTTTCTCTGTACGGCTTCTGCCTCTGACTTCTGTCTGAACTGGAGGTGGAACCATGTCTGTGTGTGATTCATAGACCAGCTCTGTCTGGACTGGAGGTGGAACCATGTCTGTGGGTGACTGATGGACCAGCTCTGCCTGGACTGGAGGTGGAACCATGTCTGTGTGTGATTCATGGACCAGCTCTGTCTGGACTGGAGGTGGAACCATGTCTGTGGGTGATTCATGGACCAGCTCGGTCTGGACTGGAGGTGGAACCATGTCTGTTGGTGACTGATAGACCAGCTCTGTCTGCAGTGGAGGTGGAACCATGTCTGTGTGTGATTCATAGACCAGTTCTGTCTGCAGTGGAGGTGGAACCATGTCTGTGTGTGATTCATAGACCAGTTCTGT
>NW_025736859.1:0-2022 GCF_021292245.1 Micropterus dolomieu
CAGGTTCTCAGCTGCTGTGTTAATTCAGTACCAGAAATTATTTCCTTGCTACTAAAAGCAAGTCTGGCATATAGCTTTTTTTTATAGCTGCGTGCAGGTCTTTCACAGCATTCACTTGCCTTAAATCTACACCCTGTTTATGGATGACTCTTGAGGGTATTTTGTGATACAGACCATAGTTAAATAGCTAATTTTACCTGAAGTGGTCTTGATCTTTTACATTAGGTTACTGTTGTAGAAGATGTTTTGTTAAAGAGGCTATATGAGAGTATAGGATATAAGGATAAACATTTAACTTTTTTATGCATCAAAATAAAATGGATCTTTATATACTACATTATGTAGAATTGTTCATGTAGTGACCACTTTTAGCTCATTAGCATCGCTTTAGTTGAAATCTCTTAAGTAAAGCCTCTGTTTGTAGCCATGTTAAATGTTACTTTTAACATTCAAATGTTAGTTTACAGAATTGAGCAATTCTGGTTATGTGCTCTTCACAGACTAGCCTATCTGGTTATGAGATTTAACCATCTTAATTATTTGTATTACCAAGGAAATGTTTTTAATGTAAACTTTTATTGTTAATAAAATGTTTCTTCTTTCACCACGTTTGTATTCAGTATTCAATTGAATGAATTGAACAATGATGAAGCTCCCTGTCTGTATGGGTAAAGGTAAAAAAAAGTGATGGGATAAATGAGGTTTAAAATACATTTATTTGAGAATGTTACCAAGCATTTTATATGTTGTAGTATTCATATTGGACACAAATCAGCTGGCAATAAAAATAATTATGAAAGAAGTGTGCGGACAGTAATACACACTGCATTGTGAGAATAAGGCTCTGAATTTACAACAAGTCATTTAAAGATGCAGAAAAATCACCTGAAAATGGTGCTGCTGAGGGTCAGACATTTCTAAGGAATATATAGAATATGAAAGCCTATATTTTTATCGATACATTTTTAGCAAAATACTTCTCATGTTTAATTAAGTTGTTCCACTGCTTAAAAGCTTTAGAACACAGTTTATTCCTCAAATATCCTCACTGCATACAGAATAGTACTTAATACATTCATTTGTCCCCATTTTGCATCAGTGTATTTCTTAAAAAATATTTCACTTATTGCCTGTTTATAAAAATGTAGTTGTAGTTTTCTTTCAAACTTCACCTAAACCTTTCAATATTAGCTTTGTTGGAACCAAATCATATGAATCACAGAGAGTTCAGACACGCCACCCTTACATTCTCAAAATTGTTTAGGTATGTTATACCCATGAATAATCACACTGATGAATAACAAATGATAGATTACACTGTTCTCTCCACCATAGCAGTAGACAGTTCTATAGAGATTCTTGATGTCCATATTATCCGTTTATGTCTTCATGTACTTAGATGTATCCCAAATATTCAACTGTTGAAAAGCTAACTGACAGCAATGCTGAATAATTTGGTTGGGACGATGTAATACAAACAGTTCAGGTCACCCCAACATCTTCACCATGGCTTTGGGCATGGTCCTTCGGTCCCTGAGAAGTTGGAGAAGCTGATCCTCCCTTTCTGGATGTCTTTTGTGATCCAAAACATGTCAGTTGAATGGAGAGGCAGTGATGAGTGGGGCGAAGAGGAGGGCCCATACCTTAGAGAAAAACAGATCCAGTTATTAAATAAATCTACCACATAAACATTAAAGCTTTTTACTTTTCAGAGACAAGGTGACTACAGAAAACAGTTATTTGGGAGCTGGTTAAATTAAGCTGAAAATAATATAAACACATACAGTATTGCAACAAAATAATTATATAGAAGTTTACATATAAATACGTTTATATTGTCATATACTGGTTGAAGATTTACATCTTTTATGACCTCTGTTAGTTTGTATTCAGTTCCTCTTTACTGTAGTCTATACTGCCAGTTTTCCATCTCATACTGTATTTTGAGTTTTGCTATATTACATGTACAGTCGTAGTACCTGCACACATTTCATTTCCTATTTAATGTGGATAGTCGAAACA
>NW_025736860.1:0-1532 GCF_021292245.1 Micropterus dolomieu
CCCGTCCGAAGTCAAAGTGAGGCTCGTACTGTCCTCCCACGCCGTAGTTGGCCACCTGCGTCCACAAACACACAGAAATAACATTTAAAGAGATAAAGAAGAAACATGCAAATGAAAAGTCTGTTTGAATCTCGTGTTGATCTGGATTCTTTAATTCAAATTAATTCAAATTGGTTTTGTTGGCATGAATGTGTAACAACAATATGGCCAAAGCATCATACAAACTACATAAGAATAATAAACATCATACATTTCATTAAACAAGTAATTAAAGCGTGTGTGTTAAAAAAATAAGAATATATAAAAAATTTAAATAAATAAATAAATGAAAAGGTAACGTGTTTGTGTTATTATAATAATATATTAAAAATTTAAATGAATAAATCAATGAAAAAAATTGATTTAAATAATAATAATTTTTTAAAAAAGAAATCAGTATCAAATGTGAAATTTGTGTTTAGAGGCTGCAGATCTTTTGATGATTCACAGATCATCTGATTTTAAAGTTTGAAATTTGAAAGTCATTTCCTTTTGTTCTGAACAAATTAAGATGATTTTTAAGAGACTTAATGAAGCCTGAAATATTCGGCTGCCCAGAGGACCGAAAACTGGACCTGGCTGTTCGTCAACTTTGTCTCCAAATCCTGAAGAAGAAAAGCAGGCGAGTTCACCTGCAGGTCCTCAGCGGTGGTGTTCCTTATTCTGGATTTGCTGCATCTAAAAAAATTTATGTGACAGCTGAATCTGATGATGTCAGTCCGTTTAGTTTTCATTAATGCTAAATTAGTTGCCTTTACATCCAAATGTGTCTGATGGTGAACTGATAAACGGCAACCCATCTGTTGATGATCACTATTGAATGTTCATTCATTGTAGACATTGACAACTAATTTCAAGGTGTATATGGGGTGTAGCTCAACAGGGGTGGTGATGGGGATGGCCCAATGGATAGGACACATACTTTTGTTGTGAGAGACCCGGGTTCAATCCCCCAGTGTGACACATCCACCGTTGTGTCCCTGAGCAAGACACTTAACCCCTCGTTGCTCCAGAAGCGTGCGACCTCTGACATGTATAGCAGTTGTAAGTTGCTTTGGATAAAAGTGTCAGCTAAATGATTAATTATTATTATTCTTATCTGTCCACAAATACTGTACAGTATGTAGCCTAAGGAACAACCCTTGTGCTATAGCTGACTTGGGCGGTGAAATGTTTATTTTTTTAATTTATGAAATGTGTTTTTACAACACCTCAAGAAGACTTCATATCAGAAAGGAAGTTATTTCAATGTACAACTGCAGTATTTCAATCCCAAAATCGATACAGTAAAAAAGAGTTATCCTGAACGCAAAATGTGATAGCCTAGTCATTTTCAGGAATATTTTCATGTTTTTCCAGGAAACCAAAATTAAAGAATGAAGTAATTTCCCTAAAGGTTTAATGTTTTCTTCACTTTTAATAAACACATGTAACATATTTTATACTTCTATACCTTATCTGACAACACTGTAGGTCAGAGGGTCCACTCAACT
>NW_025736861.1:0-369 GCF_021292245.1 Micropterus dolomieu
CTCACCGCGACTTTTCAAAATGATGTCAATATAAACTATTTAATTCAGCCCTCCTGTGTTTCAGAGTGTCTCTGCTGTTTAAATGTTACTTCAGTAAATGTACTAATACCACACAATAAAAGTACTCTGTAAAAAGTAAAAGTTCTGCAGTAAAATGTGCAGTAAAAGTACTAATACCACACAATAAAAGTACTCTGTGAAAAGTAAAAGTTCTGCAGTAAAATGTGCAGTAAAAGTACTAATACCACACAATAAAAGTACTAACTGAACGGCTTCACTTCAGTGTCGCCAGCCGGCGGCGGCTTGACTCGATGTTTCCTGGAATCAGACTGCACTCCACTGTGTAGTTTTCTGTGTACAAATATACGC
>NW_025736862.1:0-2774 GCF_021292245.1 Micropterus dolomieu
GTTATATTTCTGACCTTTTAGTCCCATACGCACCAGCACGTACCTTGAGATCCTCGGGCAGAGGTCTGTTGTCTGTTCCAGAGTCTCGACTGAAAACTAAAGGGGACAGAGCGTTTGCTGTCAGGGACCCGAGGCTCTGGAACAGGCTGCCCGAGGAAATCAGGTCGGCTGAGTCAGTGAACTCTTTTAAGTCCCTTCTTAAAACATACTTTTATAGGAGAGCTTTTCCCGATCTTATTTGACTTTATTTTATCCCTTTTATTTTATTGTATTTTACTAATTTTATATTAAATTTTCATGCTCTTATCTTTTTTTTTGTATTATTCTTTAAACTTGTTAAAGCACTTTGTAACTTGTTTTTGAAAAGTGCTCTACAAATAAGGATTATTATTATATTATTATTATTACTAATCTGCATGTCTGTGAACACAGAGGCACACAGAGGACTGTTTGTAAAATATTTTCTATAGATTTACATTCTGAATGATTGAATAGGTTTGATTGCAATTACTATACAACCTGGCTTCTGTAATAGCCTCTGCCTTTATAATGTTTGCTGTACTTGAGATGGAACAGATATTCTTAATATATAGAGATGTATGAAATTATGTCCTGTATCATTTTAAAGTAAGACTTTGTGGTATATTAATTATTTGTAGCAATAATAGTAGTATGCTAATTATTCAATGGATCAGGGATGTTAAACGATTTTACAGGTCTAAGCTGTGGTAATAAACAAAATATTTTCTTGTGCTTGGGTTAGTGAAGATTAACTTCAAGCAAGTAACGGAACAGTAGCTACTTTTTCATCTGATTGTTAAGCGAACTTTGAGAAAACTTGCAAAATATTGAAACAAAGAGAAAAAAAAGAAAATGCATAATCTTATTGGCCATGTTTCACGCTGTCCAGAGAAAAAGACAAAGAAACAGCTGATCAGTCATGTGAGTCAAATGTTCACTACGTCAGAACTTATTCGGCAAAGGTGTTTCCATCTCCCATTCAGAACTCTTTTTCAGAAAAGTAAGAATCACCTCAAGCGAGCATAAAAACTACGAAATCGAGGACAATTTTTTGAATTTTGTTTCAATCAACCTTTTCTAATGCGATACTTCCCCCTCTCTCCTTTTTCTGAAAGGGAAAATTAGCTTTTGTTGCATAATGACTAACATGGGTGAGAGGGAAATCCTGTTATGGGTGACTCTTGCAACCTTGGCAGTCAGGATGTTCACTGTTCATCCTGCAGCAAGGTGCCTTGATAGGCAGAGGTCAAGCATTAGCCTACTTCGCCGGTATGGAGCTCATTAGCCAAAGGCTCAAGTTTACAATGAGGTCATAATTGATAGGAGTTTTTCTTTTCCCCCCCTTCCGCCCGACCCAACCAGACCTCCGCACCCCGAAGTATCCTGGTTAACCCTGCAGGAAAGCTACACAGAAAATGTACAAAATATACTTTGTGCATGTGTGTTGGTGTTTGGTGTAGGAGGTCAGTCATGTGATAGGGCTGCAGAAAGCATGGCTTTTTAAGAACTGGTCCACTCCATGAGACGCGCATTCCAGCAAGTGAATGAAAAATTCCTCACTCCTACTTCTTGCTTTCGTATTTATTAGGAGTAGAGTACTAAATGCTTTAGCCTAACCTAGGGACTCATCAGCACAGATGTGTGTGACCTTGTGAGGAACTCCTCATATGTGTTGTGGAGAACTGATGTCATCCACTTTAAAGTTTATTGGACTTTTAATACCTTTGCAGCCAGTAAACGATATATAGACAGTAGGCATGCAAGATCATGTGGTTGGATGGATAGATAGAAGAATAGAAAGATAGCTACGCTGTATATGTGATAGCCCAGGGCGTCATGGCCATAACGATGGCTAGTGAGGGGGTTGGTAGGAAGAACTAAAGAGTCTTATACAGTGGTGGAGAGCATTTAGTAACGCACTATTTGGTAATGTGGTCACGGATGTCAAAGGCACACTGCCAGAGTGAAGGCATTTCATATGAATAAATTAATATACCAGTTGAGAAATTGCACACACTATCAAAATATAAAATGTGCTTAGTCTTTGGATATAAATGGTTCGTCTTGTCCAGTATGATTCATAAGTTAAACCAATGCTAACATTATGCCAAATTTATGTGTACATGTGTGGGAAAGCTTAATTCTGAAAAGGCTCCCCCATAAAATGTATTACAGTAATTCTATTCCTCCTACACCGAAACTTTTGTTGTTAGAAGCTTATTGTATTTATGAATGAGAATTCCTGCATTATTTTCAATTTACAATGAAACTACACAGAGACTGTCGCTCATTGTAGGTGTGATATTGTTCTGAGATGCCAGATCCCACCAAGCATTTGTACAGCGCCTAAACCCTCCTATCAGTGCAATGTTAGTGCAACTGCAGCCACTATGAAATTTGATGTGAGATTTCTGCATAATACACACACATGCACAGGCATACACGCACAGCTGCATGGCACAGGATGAGAGGACGTTTCCAACGGGGAATCCCTCACACACAAAGCTCCCCTTATGGATAATCCGCTAAAAAGAAAAGACATTTAGACCTATCTGGGTAGAAATAAGAACTCTTACTCACATGTGCTTGCATGCACACAGACACACACATACACAAACAAACAAATACAGACATGGAACTTGGGATTTGAAGTAAAGATTTCCCAGTTGTAAAGAGGGCTCAGCTGAAATTGTTTGTGCTGTTTCTAATTTGAGATGCCGTGTGTGTCTGTGTTTTTGTGTTGATGTGTGAAG
>NW_025736863.1:0-545 GCF_021292245.1 Micropterus dolomieu
ACCAACAAAAATGTGCTCTGTTGCACCTGTAACCACACCCACCTGTGATGTCACAGGGTCCTGGAGTACACCTGTACATCACTGCAGCAAGGTGAGAAATTAAATCACTGAAGGTCAAAAACAAGACGTTCAGGTTAACTTACTCTAAACTTCTTCTTCTTTGTTGGACATGTGTTAGAGATCCAGGAAACGTGACTCCAGTAAAAAGCATCCAACAAATTGTGACGAGCGAGCCTCCTACAGCTTCATACAGTTTTACTTCAGCACATGACTGACAGCTGGCAAACAGAAGGTTAAAGGTAAATACGTTTATATAACCTCCATGTTTCTGTCATTACGTGAGGTCACAGGAGGGCGGGGCTTCAACAGGAAATACAGTTCATGTACAGCAGCGTTGAACTGTTAACGCATGTGTTTGAGGCCAACATTAAACCTGATAAACCTCTTAAGCAGCGTTCAAAGACTCACGTGACACTAAAGTCTGCAACTCGTTCAGATTCAGCAGCTGTTTAACATCAAGTCTCTTCATTGGTCAGTCGGACCGT
>NW_025736864.1:0-590 GCF_021292245.1 Micropterus dolomieu
CGTTCAACTGATAACTGATGTGTTTGAGGCCAACATTAAACCTGATAAACCTCTGAAGCAGCGTTCAAAGACTCACGTGACACTAAAGTCTGCAGCTCTTTCAGATTCAGCAGCTGTTTAACATCAAGTCTCTTCATTGGTCAGTCGGACCGTCCTGCTGTTAACAGACTGCAGGAACACAGATTCACAGCAGCTGCATGTTCACACTCTGCACACAGTCAGTGACGTCGCAACCTGCTGGACAACTGCGACGACACTAACGTCACATTAAAAAGACAAAGTTTCCCAAGCATTGTCTAAGTTAATAATACTGTGCAAACTTGTGATTTTATTATCAAGTGAATTTAAGAATTGCATGATAAGTACAGATCTATATCCAATGATAACTAAACCAACATGGGTGACCGCACATAGTACAACTATTATTGACAATATATTTACAAATATACGTGGTAAACTAATTAGTGGTATCTTTATGACAGATGTGAGTGATCATCTCCCTGTATTTATAATCTATGAGAAAAAATCTTACGACACTGTACAAGATGAATTTACAACCTTCATTCGAGAATAATCTAGTAAGGCTTTAG
>NW_025736865.1:0-619 GCF_021292245.1 Micropterus dolomieu
CAACATGTCCACCTCCAGGAGACACTTCCCCACCTCAGGAAAAAATCAGGGATGAATACTTTACTGCTACTTCACCAGCAGAAGGGAGAAAAGGCTATTATATTTTAATGTATAAATCATTTCTCAGTCTTGGTAGAAGAGTATTTTCATCACATGACTCTCTTAAAGAAGTCATATTCTGCCTTTTGCTCTTTCCTTTATTGTGTTTTATATATTTTGTGCATGCACTAGGTTTGCAAAGTGAAAAAGTCCACCCTGAAGGGAGTAACCATCTCCCACAGAAAACAGCTGGATTGTAGTTCAGCCTTTACTCCTGTAACATATCTGCGTCACCAACATGCATCATAATGCTCACCTAGCAGCTAGTGTGGCACGCCCTCGAAAATGAAACCATGTAAACCTGTTCTGGTACAACCCCTAAATAAAACTCTTAACCTGAAAATGAGCAGAATATGATGAAGACAACTGTCGTGGCTAAATACTAAAATAAGATTGTTTAAATGTCCTTGAACAGCTGATATTACTGAAACGTGACTCGATCGGTTTCTCATCTGCAGTGGTTACTTCCAACAATCTTTCATACTAAAAACTCAGTTTAACTGTGTTAATAGTTTTTAGA
>NW_025736866.1:0-3449 GCF_021292245.1 Micropterus dolomieu
TAGTGCAACTTTAAGTTTTGTTATCTGCCTTTCTTGTGACATGAAAGACGATACTGACTCATGTTATTTTCATGTTATTTCCTGTATTAATTATGCTATTACAGAGCTAACAGCTTCTAAATTTACTCTTATGCATACAAATGCTGGCTAAAGTTGAGTCTGGAGGACAGCAGAACAATGTAGGAAGTTCCACAGAGCAATTTTTATATAACAAATTATTTATAGGACTTGTACAGTTATTACTTCTATCCACACAAATATATTTTACTGTTTTTAATGGTGAACAATACAATTTATAAAGTTTACATTGTCATGGTAAGATAAATACAGAGATGCTGCTGGTGTACAGAAAAAACAGCTCTCTGTTGGTCATCTTGTAAAGACTTCTATTTAAAGAAAGAGAATTAAAAGTCTGGTGTTTCAGGGATCGCATCAGATCTTTTTATTTACTAAATACCTGCTTTCCTCTGATTTTGTGTGCTAACAGCCTCACAGTATAAATGGAGATGGACAGTACCTTGTACAGAGAGGAGAAGGACAACAAATCCACTCGCTGCTGCTGTTAAACTCATAGCTGCTCCTCACGTCTGTTAAGTCACATCAGCAGGTAGATCAGATACATGAGAAATCCTGTATGTCAGTAAGTCACAACAAAGCTGTCTTTGAAGACAGTTTGTCTCTACAGTTGTAATAAACAGACATCAAAGTGTTAAAACTGCCCTGACTTCCTTCCTCTTTACACCATTAATATGCAGGAACAGACAAAAGCCTGTAAATCCCCAAGTAGAAAGGAAGAAATGATTCTCACTGTTGATGATGTGGCCTGGTAGTGCCTCTAACTCTTTTCTTGAGAAGACAGCTCGAGGGGGGGGGCGGGGGGAGACAAAAAATTTAAATCACTCTATTGTTCCCTTTTTTTAAACTTAGACAACCCAGGTCTAATTTATTTACAGCCCTTGTCCATACAGTATAATGAGTCTTTTGCATAAACTAAAAAAGTAAAAGTGAAAGTGGGTTATGGGTATTGAGAGAGGTAAGCTGTTCATTGTTTATAGCTACTGTTGCCTGACAGTTGAGGACCTTAGGCCTTTCCCATTTTTCAGTTTGTACATCTTCAATTCCATACCTTGCCTTGTGTCATAGGGCTCTTCTAGTTTCTTTATTTGGTGCATGTCACATTCTGCCTGTCAGCCATGTTTTAGTTTTGCCCTCTGTGAGTTTTTGTTATACTTGATCAGTTCAGTATCTGTTATTTAGTATGTTGTTTAAGGGTTCAGTCCGGTCTGTTAATGTCATTGTAAGCTCTGCTTGATTTGTTATCCCTTTGATTATTATCTCTCTGTGTTTATCTGTTCAGTTATCTTAGTCTGTGGTTGAGTTGTCAGTGTTGTCCTGTTGCCTTGTCGTCCTTAGCCACTCTGTGTCATTAGTTCGTTCCCCGTTTGTGTTGTTGTGTTAAACTCCCTGTTTCTGTCTTGTTTAGTTAAACCTTAGCAGTTGGTCCATGTTTTCTGTTTGTGGTTTTGTTCCCTGGTCTTGTGTTCTCTGTTTAGTCTTGTGTATTCCCTTTTTCATCTAATGGTTCTGTTTAGCTCTGCATCTCAGCCCTGTGTCCTAGTTGTGTCTCAGTTCATGTCTTAGTGTTTACTTTTGGTCTGTGTACTTGTGTATTCTGGGTTAACTGTCTCTCTCTGCCTGCCTCTCTGTTACCCTCTGTTGTCTCTGCCTGCCTGTCTCTCTGTTTTCCTGCTGTCTCTCTGCCTCCCTCGTTTACCTGATCCCAGTCACCTGTGTTGCTCCCTCCCAGCTCTTAACCCATGTGTGCATATATACTTGTTTGTTCCCTCAGTCCGTGTCCGGTCATTGTATTGTCATGTGTAGTGTGTTACACTCAGTCGTGTGTTTGGAGGAGTGTTCTGTTTTATTCTGGATTACCTGCCTGTTTTGGACCTAGTTCCAGTGCTGTATGTATGGATTTGGCTTTATTTTGGACTCTGTCTGCAGCTTTCTGTGTACACCCAATGTTTCAGTAAGTTTGAAAAAAACTCTGAACTGTACCTCTGCCTTGGTGTCTTGCGTTTGGGTTCTCACTTCCTCTGCGCTCACCACGTCCAAATCGTGACAGTGCATCCTCAACTCCTCTCTCTTGGCGAGGAACTAAGACGCGATTAGAGGTGTAGAGAATGTGGGGCCTTTTTCTTGGCCTGGTTTCCCTCATGTAATAGACCAACCAGATGCACCCAGTCATTAGTCTGTATCTTCTATCTATCTATCCTAATTCTTAAAGAGAGATTACTAACCCAATTTTGTGTCATCACAGTTTTCTGGTGTCCTAGGTTCTTTCCTGTGTTATTAAAGCATAACAAAACAAGTCATTAATCTGATAGCCCCCTTGAGTACGTTTCGTTACATGTAGCTGTGAGGCTACACGGAGTTTCAGTGTCTGGACCCAGACACGGAAAACGGAAGAAATGCAGTTGGTGAGATTTATTGGAACAAACGGGTAAAACTTATAAGTGTTGAGATTGTGGCAGTCCAAATACACACAGGGAGCAGCAACTGAAAACGAGTGGAGTCCTTAAAAGGTAACATCCAAAAGATGAAACAGCTACTCTAAAAAGTGGGAACACACGAGAGACATGGATCTGACTACTACAATGAACCAGCCCTGAGTGAAGGAAGCAAACCACTTAAATGCAGGTGAGGGAGAAACTAATCACACACACACGTGAAAACACTAGACAATCAGTAAGACCACAGGAAGTAAAACAAGACAACGACACTGGAGGTAGGCATCTACAAACTAAAACAGGAAATACTCAAAACACACACCCACCACACCAGTACCATGACACAAACTTTCTAAACTTTGATGGCACATGGTTTCCACAAAAAAATCAAAGACATAGAAATTTAGGCAAAACGGTATCATTTGTTTGTTCTCTTAACATGAAATATTCCAAAGGTACATATACACTCAGTATAACTATTTTGTGATAACTTGTGATTACATTAAACCCTTAAACTTCCATGTTCAACTTATAGCTCATGTTTTTTGGTAACAACAACCAATGAAAATCTTTTTGGCAGTAGCTGTTAAAAGAAAGGTCCCTTAGCGGTGTACATGACAGGAAACATCTGTACCCTGACTCCTTAATTATCTTTTCCCTACCTCCATGACTGTTATTTATAAATGGTTTCTCTGCACATAGGCCTTAAATTCCTGACAAGAAGGTACAAAGGGAGAAATGAGAAAGGTCTCATGATTTCCTTTCTTGCATCTTTTCTTTCAAATTGGAGAGAGAGAGACACAAGGAAAGTGCTATTTTCCCCCCAACAACCTTCAGACAAGTAAGCCAGAGACCGAACAGTAAAGCCGACCAAAGCCTGTCCAGCATAGTATAGAGCAGGCAGGTAAAAATATTAGGAATTCTCATTAAATGATGACG
>NW_025736867.1:0-431 GCF_021292245.1 Micropterus dolomieu
CTGTAAGACTGTGAGACGGACTGTGAGACAGAGAGACAGGTGGACTATAAGACTGAGACATACTGTGAGACAGAGAGACAGTTGGACTGTAAGACTGTGAGACGGACTGTGAGACAGAGAGACAGGTGGACTATAAGACTGAGACATACTGTGAGACAGAGAGACAGGTGGACTATAAGACTGTGAGACGGACTGTGAGACAGAGAGACAGGTGCACTATAAGACTGTGAGACGGACTGTGAGACAGAGAGACAGGTGGACTATAAGACTGAGACATACTGTGAGACAGAGAGACAGTTGGACTGTAAGACTGTGAGACGGACTGTGAGACAGAGAGACAGGTGGACTATAAGACTGAGACATACTGTGAGACAGAGAGACAGTTGGACTGTAAGACTGTGAGACGGACTGTGAGACAGAGAGACAGGTGG
>NW_025736868.1:0-429 GCF_021292245.1 Micropterus dolomieu
CACAGAGACCAGAACACTGGTTACTCTGGATTCACAGAGACCAGAACACTTGTTAATCTGGATTCACAGAGACCAGAACACTGGTTACTCTGGATTCACAGAGACCAGAACACTTGTTACTCTGGATTCACAGAGACCAGAACACTGGTTACTCTGGATTCACAGAGACCAGAACACTAGTTACACTGGATTCACAGAGACCAGAACACTTGTTAATCTGGATTCACAGAGACCAGAACACTTGTTAATCTGGATTCACAGAGACCAGAACACTGGTTACTCTGGATTCAAACTGGTTACTCTGGATTCAAACTGGTTACATTGGATTCAAACTGGTTACTCTGGATTCACAGAGACCAGAACACTTGTTACTCTGGATTCACAGAGACCAGAACACTGGTTACTCTGGATTCACAGAGACCAGAACAC
>NW_025736869.1:0-1084 GCF_021292245.1 Micropterus dolomieu
ATCAGTTACTTTCATCCAATCACAAAGGGCTGCTTAGTTATTCCCATGCAGAGGAATGCAGTACTGCAACCATCTCTGTGTCAGAAGATAACCTGTGTTGAGATTTCGTAATTAGTAGTGGGAGGGAAAAGTCAGATTTGGGAATTTTATACAGCCTCATGTAAAGTCTCAGAGAAGCCAAATCAATCCAGATATTTTAAGCGATCTGTATTGTCCTTGGCTTTTCTTTGTTTGTGCATTAGGACAAATTTGTCCCTTTCTGTTTTGTCTTTCCTGCAAAGCATTTTTGTTGTGATTTAAGTTTGTTTGCTTGCTTATAGTACCGGTCCATCAACCACCGTGTGGATGGCAGCTCACTTCGCCTATACCGATGGTACTACTCCAGGATATGCCAGTGGTAAGTTGCTCAGGCCAAGTCATGTGTGAATAAAACTGGACCTGAGTTTATGTTTGCAATATGTTTTAGGGCCACATATCTGCAGGGTGAGAAACTTGTTGCTTGTTATTGCCAATGGATTTTTCACTGAAGTCAATCTATAATGTCACAGTAGGAAAAGTGCAGGGCTAGAAGAAGAAAGAAGGCAAAGTTCTTGTAAACTTTACAGAGGAGCAATAGAAAACATCCTGACTGAAAGGGGGATCGGACAGTGGAAAAAGAGTTTCCATGTTCTTCACGGAGAGGTGCGCCACAGTCCAGCACAGCGTTTGCATTTTTAAGTCACATCCAAGCCATCATCATGAGAATTACTGAAGTCAATCTATAATGTCACAGTAGGAAAAGTTCAGGGGTAGAAGAAGAAAGAAGGCAAAGTTCTTGTAAACTTTACAGAGGAGCAATAGAAAGCATCCTGACTGGAAACATCACTAACTGGCATGGGATGTGGACGGCCCAGGACCAGAGGGCTCTGCAACGGGTGACTGAAACTGCTCAGAAGATCATTGGTATCAGTGCTTGAAGTGGGCCGGTACACAACGGTACGCAGTACGGGCACCTCGACGTTTTACTCTTTGGCGTACCGGGACTTCTCCCATGCTGCCGGTACTCTCCTCTGCCCTCTCCATTTCAGGTTCTCTGGGCGCTACG
>NW_025736870.1:0-880 GCF_021292245.1 Micropterus dolomieu
ATCAGGGCCAGATACAGACTGCTGGATACAGACGGCCGGATACAGACGGCCGGATACAGACCGCTGGATACAGACCGCCATCAGGGCCAGATACAGACTGCTGGATACAGACGGCCGGATACAGACGGCCGGATACAGACCGCCATCAGGGCCAGATACAGACCGCTGGATACAGACCGCTGGATACAGACTGCCGGATACAGACCGCCATCAGGGCCAGATACAGATGGCTGGATACAGACTGCTGGATACAGACCGCCATCAGGGCCGGATACAGACTGCCGGATACAGACTGCTGGATACAGACCGCCATCAGGGCCAGATACAGATGGCTGGATACAGACTGCCGGATACAGACTGCCATCAGGGCCAGATACAGACCGCTGGATGCAGACCGCTGGATACAGACCGCCATCAGGGCCAGATACAGACGGCCGGATACAGACGGCCGGATACAGACTGCCGGATACAGACTGCCGGATACAGACCGCCATCAGGGCCAGATACAGACTGCTGGATACAGACGGCCGGATACAGACGGCCGGATACAGACCGCTGGATACAGACCGCCATCAGGGCCAGATACAGACCGCTGGATACAGACCGCTGGATACAGACCGCTGGATACAGACCGCCATCAGGGCCAGATACGGACGGCTGGATACAGACCGCCATCAGGGCCAGATACGGACGGCTGGATACAGACCGCCATCAGGGCCAGATCAGGGCCGGATACAGACGGCTGGATACAGACGGCTGGATACAGACCGCCATCAGGGCCGGATACAGACGGCTGGATACAGACGGCTGGATACAGACCGCCATCAGGGCCGGATACAGACGGCTGGATACAGACTGCCGGATACAGACCGCCATCAGG
>NW_025736871.1:0-304 GCF_021292245.1 Micropterus dolomieu
TCAAAATCGAGGCATGGCAGCCAGACAGTATTTAAAACTTATTGTAGAGAGATTGCTGAGATTCAGCCCTTAGTGGATGCACTAAATCAGCATGTCATCATCTTCCAGCCAGCACAGAAGAAGGCACGCACTCCCTTCTTTTTCACAAGCACATTGTACATGTTCAGTACATGCAAATTTGGAATGCATTGATTATGGAGGATGGATTAATGCATATAGAGGGGAAGGATGATGGTGGAAGAAGGATGTCCTCTCTTTAGGCTGGTCTGGGAGGGTGTACAGAAGACCGGGTGGAGGAGACTCC
>NW_025736872.1:0-447 GCF_021292245.1 Micropterus dolomieu
TTTTCATCGTCAATGCCTTTAGAAGGCACAGCAGAAATTTGACGTCGATCCGACTAAATCCCTAGGAGGAGTTCGTTAAAGTACGAAGTATGTAAATCATCCAAAAATGGCCATAAAATTCAAAATGGCCGACTTCCTGTTGACTTTAGGCTATGGGTTCTTGAGGCTTTTTTGTGCGTCTTGATACGATACATGTCCCCAGAAAATTTCGTACATGTAGGTTGAACGTGAACGAGGGGCTAATCATTTCCAATTTTCTAGGTGGCGCTAGCGAGTCATTTTGCCACGCCCATGTACGAAAATTGTAGAATACGAAATTTTTCACCGGTTCTGACATGTTTGCAAATTTTGGTGAGTTTTCGAGTATGTTTAGGCCATGTCATTTGGGCCTACTTTGCAGAAAAAAAAAAAAAAAAAACAAAAAAAAAAAAAAAAAAAAAAAAAAAA
>NW_025736872.1:467-1197 GCF_021292245.1 Micropterus dolomieu
AATACGAAATTTTTCACCGGTTCTGACATGTTTGCAAATTTTGGTGAGTTTTCGAGTATGTTTAGGCCATGTCATTTGGGCCTACTTTGCAGAAAAAAAAAAAAAAAAAAATAAAAAATATAATCCGAGCAATTTCAATAGGGACCTCGCACGGTCGTGCTCGGGCCCTAATAATCCGAGCAATTTCAATAGGGACCTCGCACGGTCGTGCTCGGGCCCTAAAAAATATATAATCCGAGCAAATTCAATAGGGACCTCGCACGGTCGTGCTCGGGCCCTAAAAATTAAAGCTGCAAGCAGCGTTGGGCGGGCCCCCGCACTTGTAAGCGCGTCCGCGCGTGAGCCGGCCGAGTCGCATATTCTGGAGCTCTGCCGGTGCGGCTGTGAATTTCCTACGCGGTTCCGACGCCGCATGAATGTGCTATATGTCACTTCCTGTGTCCCCTATGTGGAGCTACATAGCACTTGCCGCTATGAATATAAATCGGTATTGACGTGTAGATGTCTGCGGGGTGGGAGAGTTATCAAGCACGTAAAGTTTGTTTCAGATGTGAACATGTACACTGAACAATAATGTACCCAAACAATAAAATAAATTCCTTTTATATTTCCCTGCCTTGTTGTTTATGTGTACATACAGAGGAAGAATGCGAGAACAGCACACATTTCATCGTTACTGTGTGTTAGAGCATGGGAGAACAGTGGATACTTTTAATACAGCCCACACCCC
>NW_025736873.1:0-2289 GCF_021292245.1 Micropterus dolomieu
CAAATATTTTCCTGTATTTCCTCTCTTAAAATGATGTACAGATCAGCTGCAGCAAGTGGATCTGCTGGAGCATCCCATCCATGTTCCTCCATTAGTAGACAACACAGTTCAAAAACCGTTTCATCGCATGGAAACTGGCCTTTGGGAGTACACTCTTCCATACACAAAGTGACCTCCTCCATGGCAATAGGTTTGAGTCTATCTTCAGCACTGTGCAACTCTGGGAATGAGTACCTCACAAATGGCCGACCTGAGGCTGCGCCATCACTTGCACGTTGTCTGATTTTGTGTGAATTCCATGTGTTGACGACTTCGTCAAGTTCATCCTGCATAGAAATATACAGTAAATACAGACTACAAACGTGTAATATAGCTGGTCTTATAGTATGTAACTACTGCCTGTCTACACTGAGACCTAGGCTGCTGCATTGTCATTGTATGCCCCCGTCAGCTACAGCACACAACAATAATCAATGTAAAAATATACAGCAATAAGCCAATAGCTCCTCCACCAAACAGCAAGGGCACACCAAATGATTATGTACTGATGCATGCACACAGTAACTATAAGAAGCTCAGGATGAGGCTCTAAATAAAAACCCTGAATGCTCACTGTACGTTAACAGGAAACTAGGGCTGGACCTAGTTTCTCAAAATAAATGCCCAGACAGTAAGTGTATCTTAATAGGGGGCTAGTGAGTTTCATGTCTGATATTAATACAATTAAGTTCTTCTTTCTGTGTTAAGTCATTTCAACATGTTTCAGCTGTTAGCTTCTTCTGCTAATGCACTTGAGCTGTCAGCTCGAGTTTTGCATTTCAGCTTCCACATTTTTGAAACGCATTTCAGTTAATATCAGCCAGTTTCTTTAGCCATTTTTAGCTTTGCTTCAGCAATTTCTTCAGCTTTTATTCACAGCACAGATTGTGGCGGTAGCAGTGGCAGCTGGGAGATACAGCAGCAGGAGCTAAAAGCTTCCAGCTCTCACACACACTTTCTTAAGAAAATGCAAACATTGTAGTTTCAGTAATGATCGTATGTAGAAAAAAATACAAATTACTTTAGGAAATATTTAAGATGATGGCTATTTTAGCAAACCACCCAAATGTATACTTGTATTGCTTTAAGAGGAGCTCTGGTCTCTCAGGGGAGCTGGCTCCCCGGTATTTCAAACAATCCATAAGATGCATGCTGCCCTGTTTGTAGTGCACCTTGACATTTCCTATTTAGATTATGATAATTATTATGATTATTCAACACTATTGTATTATTACTACTACAATACTACTTTTATTACTGAATCATTTCAGGAGGCATTTCTATTAAGATATTTATTTTGGTGAGGAAAAAGGTTTTTACCTGAACAAGATTAAGGAAACAGAATTGTATAAGACTTTTGTCCAAAAAGTCTCCTGTGAAGTGGCCATCATCCTGGAAAGTTTGAAATAAGTTCTTCCAGAACTGCACACTCTGTTTGTGGAGGGTACCCCACCATCCCTCAATGCGCTGGTTTGCTCTTCCATAAAGGAAACTTCTCTCCCCTGCAAAACTGTCTGGGTGGTTTCTCCGCAAAAACATCTGCATTTCTTCTACACAACCATGTTCCGTGCCTCTGTCTGCACGAATCCTCTCTGGACATCCACCTATGCATGAAACTGTTTTGATAAAGTAACTTGCAACTACTTTAGGATCGCTGTTCGTAGTATAGGCCTCCATCCATAACACATAGCGACTAAAACCATCTATACAGCTATTGATGGCAATGCCATAGGGCTTTAATTTGTCATAGCCATCCATGTGCCACAGCGCATTTGGCCCTCTGCAGCTGTACTGACGTCTTCTCAAGCGTCGTGCTCATCTTAATTCCACACCTTCAACGCATCAACCAGTTTGATGATGCATCTTATGGTATCTTGTGACACAACAAATCCCCGTTGAACTGCACGAAGATGTAGCCACCGATAACCCTGCATCTGTCCATTGGTCATGATTTTATGTTGGACAAAAGCCAGCACTTGCTCCAAGTCAGACTGATTCTTCCTCCTGAACAGACCAAGTCTTTTACAAATTCTCTTTAAAGTTCGGACACTTATTACTGCCTGATTGTTATGTGCTAAAATAGCAAGTATTTCTTTATTACTGAAAGAAAGTCCGAAGTACAGTTTGATATGATCATCCAAAAAACAAAAATAGCTTTTTAATACAAGTTTAATCTCAGTTCTGGATGTAAGTTTAATATGCGTTTCTGCTACCATAGAAGGCTGGTAAAGTAGTTTAATAGTTGTTGTT
>NW_025736874.1:0-6033 GCF_021292245.1 Micropterus dolomieu
ATCCAAGCTTGTTCTTCAGAAGATGGTGATTCCATCTCCGGCTGTATCACTCTAACTCCTCTTTTTTTCTCCCACAGGGCTGTCATCTGGTCATTCATCTTCTTCACTCTGTCATCTCTTCCCTTCCGCTGGATTTCCACCACTTTCACATTTGATGTATTTGTACTTACCATTTCTTCAAATTTTGATGAACCATCATTGAGGCTGTTATTGGCTTTTACGATGTCAGCATTGAAGACCATCTTCTTTTATGCAGAACTTTTTGGGATTTGGATTTTTAACCAGAATTTCTTATGGTGTTTTTATATGTAAGTATGTACGAATGTGTGTATGCATGTGTGGGCATGTATTTTTGTGGGTAATATTCGGACCCTGAGTCTGTAATGAAGTTTTGATTGATTTTTGTGGGAGTGTCGAGTAGAGGTTCAAATACCAGAGAATGAGTTTCAACATCTATCTCCATTATCAGGCCTCCTTGTTTCATTTTCCTGGCATCTCTCTTGGACATCTTAGCGCACATGTCCCGGTTGTTAACAAAACTTTGGTTAACAGCAAACAGTTCGTAGGCCAGTCGGCTGACCGAAGTCCATGTTGTGACATTTGTTCAGATGTATAAACTTACTTGATGCAATTTTCAACTCCTTCATTTATCATTAAAATAGTCTCAATAAGTCATTTTAAACCACTGGTAATCAGAATCTAAGAGCTCAGATTAAAGAACTGTAAGAGTCTCCATCTTGTCTCCATCCCCTGTGAATCCATTTTCGCATTTCAGTTGTTAACCTGCTGTGATTTTCACTGCAGGAAGATAAAGAGACACCTCACTGAGCCTTTGGCAGCTTCAAACTGCATCAGTACAGAGAGATTTAAATATATGTAATATCACACAGACAGTTTGTTCTCAGGAGTCACACCCTGTAACACTGATGCTGCATTCAGTTCACATGGGAAAGAAGAGTTTCCAGATCTCAAATTCTTCAAGTATTCATATCAGCTCTCAGGTTGTAAATTAAGGAGGTGGGCAAAACAAAAAGGGGAATGGACCCAGAATGCAGACACTAAGGCTGAGCAGGTACAGTTTACAGTGTTATTTAGGCAATGGTGAAAAAACCTAAGCAAAAAAACAAATTTGGTCTGCCAAACGAATAACAAACAACTAAATGTAGTTATAGATTTCTTTACAAAGTCAGAACAAAATATCTCTGATGACGGAAAGTCTGCTGCTTTTTAGACCCATGCAGTGGAAGAAAAACATACAAATACATCAAGATAAATAAATCAAGAAATTCCCCGTGCAGAGTAACAGTCAGCTGTTGATAGGTTGCAGAATTTAGCAATGTAAAATCAAAAACAAGTTGCCACACACTGAAATGACTTTATTATTTGATTGACTTTACTACTTCAGCTTCACATTGTGTGAACTTGAAGAAGTGTAACTCAACTTGGCATCAGCACCTGACTGTTGTTGCTGTGCAACAACTTGTTTTCTATTAATGGAAACACTGCTGGGGGTTTTCTTGCCCCGGGTTACACGGCACTTTACGGACCATTATATGTATATATATTATTATAATGAGCACCTAAACCAAGTATTTTGCCCGTCTTTCCATTTTCATGCAGAGAAATGTCATCATGACCGGCGATGGCCTCCACTGCTAAACAGACACAGGAACGAGCGCCACCTAAAGAAACTCAAACATTTACACACTGACACAGTTTAAAACTGCTAACATGGTGTTTTTCAGCAGCACAGGCTTCGGTCTGAAGATCTGCCTACACTGAGGGCAGCTGTGGATTTTCATCCCAGTGGGTTTTAATACAGTTCATGCAGTAGCTGTGTCCACAGGGAATAGTCACCGGATCCTTCAGTAGATCCAGACAGATGGAACAAAAGATTGCTTCTCTGTCCAGCTTAACTCTTTTATGCGTTATTCCTCTTCTCAGTGAGAGTCAGGTGGAACTTAATGTGTTTGAGAAAGAGGGAAGGGTTTTTGGACTTTACCGCATTCCACAAAGAGTTGCTTTTTGGGAGAGACAGGGTGTTTTATCTGTCATTTTACAACATTACGTACAACGTTAAAATCTTCCTATTGAGCTATGGTTAGCAGCACTACCATGTTATTAATATTTGTGTACATCGGATCATTATATTTTCTGATTTGTAACAGAGTGCGCAAAGTGTTAGTGTTCAGTTCTCATCTCATTAAAGGATTCAAGTTTTATTGTTCAGTGTCAACAATTATTCACACAAAAGCATCAATGTGAGAATAACCTTCTGACTCACAACCAAAACACACTGCGGTCAACCTCAGCTTCACCTAATATTTAAATACAGATGATATTAGTTATAAACTACAAGGAAAACCAATCATTTCTTTTACTTTAACATTTTTCTACTTACAGAAGTTTTGACCAGCCCATCCTCCCCAGAAAAATAAACATAGGTCGATTATGCAGCAGCTTATTACGACCCATATTTACGTTTTTGTTAGGCTGTGACCTCTAGGAGCAGAATAAGTCAGGCGATGTAGCATAAAGAGCTACAATGTTCATGTAAGAAGGGCAATGGATGAGTTATGTAAGATACGAGCTTTAACTTAAGAGCCCGAGGGTTGAGTCTTGTTTGAATCGAATGTCAGAATTTACATGTTTAGAATGTTTTGTAGATTACTGACAGAAGAAAAAGATCATCATCAACAAAAGACAGAAGCTTTGTGAAGTTTACCTGTCAACCAAGAACATGTGAGAAGCTGGAAAATACCAGAAACCACAAGACTCTGGTACAGAGAGTCAAACTTTAAAGATGTTTCTTCCTCAAACTCTTGGAGATATTTCTCAGTGAACTCTTTGGAATTACCTGTATTTCTGAATAAATTGGTCATAAAATGTGATCTGATCCTCACCATCGAGTCACCACAATAGACAAACACAGTCTGCTTAAAATAATACCACATAAATGGAATGGTTTATGGAAAGGGTTACAGAAGTATCTCTAAAAGCCTTGATCTTTATCAGTCCACAGTAAGAAAGACAAATCATTCTATGAAGAGAGAAAGTTCTGCACTGTTGCTACTCTCTCTAGGAGTGGCTGTACTGCAAAGATGACTGCACGAGTACAGTGCAGAATGCTCAGTGAGGTAAAGAAGAATTCTTGAGTGTCAGCTGAAGACTCATAGAAATCTGTGGAACAAACTAACATCCCTCTTGCAAATCTACGATACGTAAAACACTGCACAAGAATAGAGTTCATGGGAGGACAGCACGGAGGAAGGCACTTCTGTCCAAAAAAAACATTGCTGCACGTCTGATGTTTGCAAAAGAGCACCTGGATGCACTACTGGCAAAATATTCTATTGACAGATGAAACCAAAGTTTGGAAAGAACACACAACCATATGTGTTGAGGAAAAAAGACACAGCAACATCAAAAGCTCATCCCAACTGTGAAGTATGGTGGAGGGGACATCATGGTTTGAGGCTGCTTTGCAGCCTCAGGGCCTGGAAGAGTTGCCATCAGACAGCAAAATGAATTCCAAAGTTGATCAAGAAATTTGGCATGGGAAGGTAAGGCCATCTGTCTGCTAATTGAAGATAAACAGAAGATGGATGATGCAACAGGACAATGACCCAAAGCACAGAAGTAAAACAACAACAGAACAGCTTCAGCAAAAGAAAACATGCCAATTTAATACAAATCCAATTTATGCAGAAATCCAGGTTCATCCAAAGGGTTCACAACCTTTTCCTGTGACTATATTTACAACCTTTAGTTTAAAGGCGTCAAAGAGGTGACAGCTACAGAGCTACAGTTTTAACCCTATACATATCTCAGGACAGAACATCTGTTCTTTCCTGTGTTTTGGCCCAGAAATAGGCCTTTTGTGTACATAGAGAAAGTCTTAGATCTTTGAGTTCAGCTCATGATGAATGGGGGCAAAAACAAAAGTGTTGCATTTATAATTTTGTTCATTGTATTAATACTTGGTGCAATGTGCTGATAGTGTTTCACAAAAAGTAGTGCTACACTATCTTGGCACATTACTTCTGTATGTTATGAAGAAGGTTTCTCACAGCAGAGGCTCATTGTAGTGAAGGTAAATAATTAAAGTGTCTAGAAGTTCTTCAATGTAGATTTTCCTCTGTACTGAAAATAAGAAACAGCAGGTGGAGCCAGACACACATACAGACATCAGTTAAACGGCCATCACTACTGTTATTATTGAACCAGGTCAGTGAATGCACCTTGGCCTCCGAGCGAGTGTTGGTTGTTAAAAAGCAACAAGTGACAGAAAACTCTGCTCATTTCTCTGTGACAAAGCTGTTTTAGTGAAGAAAGCTGAAAGGACAGAGACTGACTGACAAATGCTCTTCTGCTCTAAACATGAGCTCTGTACTTTGTGGTGTTTCAGGAGGAAAACTGCCTCAATTATACTCTCATATTAGTTTCACATTTTCTCCATCAGCTTTGTATGATACCCTGGACTGAAGAGGAGAAGAAAATACTTTGTTCATGTTTGTTTATTCATCATGTAAAGCTTCAGAATGTTCACAGATCCCATCAGTAAAGTCTGTTAAATGACTCTTGTTCAATGATTTCAGGTACAGATTCACTTCATCCACATAAGCAGTGGGTTTAATCAGAATCTCTAATACATCAATTCAAATATTGAACAAGCATTTAGAGCTCAGAGAAGTTTCCATTTTCATGCAGAGAAATGTCAGTTCAGGTGAACAAAAGTCATCCTGAGCAGTGATAGCCTCCATGGCTAAACAGACACAGGAAGGAGCTCCACCTAAAGAAACTCAAACATTTACACAGCAACTAATGAGAAGACGTCAAAGTAAAATGTTTGACTGACAGCTGATCTCTGTGCAGTGAAGAAATGCCACAACAATCAGCTCTCAGCAACAAACATAAAGACAAAAGACATTTAAGGATTAAAACACAGAATTTAACCCACTGTCCCTGAAATGACTTCTGACTATTTGACTTTACAGAACTCAGCTGTGGCTCCATAATCTAATAACAAAAGTCCAGCATAGAGAGGCTGAGTGAATGTGGTCTGGACTCTGTGGAGGAGAGTCATGGTTTCAGAGATGCTGTAGAAGGACAGAATACCTGCACTGTGATCCAGGTACACTCCTACTCTGGAGGACTGAGGACCTGAGACGTGAGTTTGGACATTGTTGTACCAAAAGTTATAACTGTTTTTGTTACAATCTAAAGCCCAAGATTTTTCATTTAGTCCAAATCCACATTCATCTGAGCTCCCTGCTCTGCTGATATTCTTGTATGCAACTGCCACATAAACTCCTCCCCATCTCCACTCCACCTCCCAGTAACAACGTCCAGTCAGACTCTCTCTACTCAGAACCTGACAACATCTAGTGAATCTGTCTGGATGACTAGAATAAGACTGTTTTTGACACATTGCTTTTCTGTTCCCCTCAGATAAAAACAGCCATTTGTTTGCTGTGTTTGGATCCAGAGTGATGTCACATGAATATTTTAAGAAGTCAGCTCTGGTCTTGGGCTCTGGTTCTGACAGTAAAACATCCACTTCAGTCACTTTCTTTAAGATGTTTGTCCATGTCTCTCTCAGAACATCCTGTAGTTTATCTCTGACTTCTGACACAGCTGCTGTCACATCCTCAAAGTAGCGCAGAGGACGGATCTTGATGCTGGATGAGTCTGTAGATTCACTGAGTGCTGACAGTGAGGGGTAGTTGTGTAGAAACTGGGTGTGATCCTCTGTGTGTGAGAGCTGCTTCAGCTCAGCGTCTTTCCTCTTCAGCTCAGTGATCTCCTGCTCCAGCTTCTCCTGAAGCTCTTTGACTCGACTCACTTCAGTGTCCTGCTGGGATCTGAGCTGCCGCTTCACATCGGACCTTCTTTTCTCCATCAGACGGATCAGCTCGGTGAAGATCTTCTCACTGTCCTCCACTGCTTTATCAGCAGAGCCATTGATAGCCTCCACCTCCTGCTGAAGCACCTTCACATCTTTCTCTCTGTCCTGGATTCTCTGCTGGATGT